>NW_017387311.1:794431-940376 GCF_001636725.1 Cordyceps fumosorosea ARSEF 2679
GGGGGGGGGGGGGGGGGGGGGCCTGTAGGTGTTGTCGCATAAGGCAAGGCGAGTAAGGCTTCCAGCTTCTGCTGCCGCTTGCTACTTCCTCGGACGGAAGAGGAGAGAGAGAAGGAGGAGGGCAAAGGGAAAAGCAGACCGGGAACGCGGAAAGGGGAAATGTGGCTTGCTCTCATGAGGGGTCAAGACTCAAGAGGTTGCGACGTACGTAGTAGAACCGGCGAGCGCCGACAGCAAGCAATGCTTACCAGTCAGCAAACGAGAGAAGCATGGAACAGATACTGTACGCATACTAGCAAGTACAAACCAGGTGAATGAAAAGGAACTAGTGGCTTTGGGGTGCGTCATTTGGGGGCTAGTTTTTTAGAGAGAGAGCTTCCTTAACATGATGAGAGAACGCTCCGTCCCGGCGCTTGAGGAACGTGGCGTCCTGTCCGTACATGCACATTTTGGCAAAGGATCACTGGTAGCCAGGGCATTGCTTGCAACTCACTAGATGAGCTCCTTGTTTATTAATTCTCCCATTTCTTGGTCAGTGGCCGCCCCCTTGCTGCCAGCCATTCATACATCACACACTTGGCTCAGATTTCATATGCAGGCGCCCGCAGGATAGTAACAGACGAATAAAAACATAACCGGTGCTCCATAGAAGCATATACGAATGCTTCTAGTGCCCTGCGAGGCACTGACCGTTCCCTATCGACAGTGGGAGAGTTGCCGCCCGACCAGCTAGTAGGGGGGGTCTCAGTCTACGAATAGAGCCACTGTAGGGTCGGTCCCGGGGTTCTTGGGATGGGCCTTCCGATGCAGGGAGGGAAGGAGGAGGAGGAGGGGGGTCTCGAGAAGTCAAGTCAACCTGGATGAACAAACAATCCTCGTTACAATGCCCACCCAGCCTTCCCCATCCCATCCATCCGTCCATCCATCTGCGATGCCATGGCCACACGCCCGCTCTAGGCCCCTGCGGAAGCTTGGAAGCTCTGTCCCCGGACCCTGCTGCCCGTGAACAAGCTGCCATGTATGTTATTTTCATTTTATTGCTCTTGTTTTTTTTTCTTCTTCCTGGCGGCAACGGGACGGCCTGACGATACTTACTGCCGGCTCCCCTCGCATTAGAGCGGACATAAAATGAACGAAATAGTCCAACGCGACCTGTCGCCTCCGTTGGCTTGCTCTATCACATTGCACAGCAGAGACTTGCGGCTGGTCCATTGAAATGTCGTCACAACCCCCCGTCGTCCGGTGTATTAGTGATTGTGAGATGCCCAAAAAGCTACGGTACACCAGACAGTCGGGGTGCCGTGGCTTGTGAGAGGCGAGGCTGCAGCACAACTGATCTGCTGATCAACGTCGAAACATGTACTCCCATCATACGGTTATTTTTTCTTTTCTTTTTTTTTTCTCTCTAATTTTCCATCCTTGTTTCACGATAGGTTAACTATGATGGAGGTTGAGGGAGGGGGGGAGCAAAGCTGATTCTAAGCTGGGCCAACTTACTCGGGCTTATTCCGCTCTTCAACATGGCATGATCAAAGCAGCCAGCCCAGCGTCGACGTGGCCCAGCCACACATTCTAGTTAGTCGCGGAGTTGTTCCCCGACACATCCTTTCTTGCTTTTTTTTTGTTGTGACTTCCCATCCGGTGTCGGAGACGTTGTGCTTCGACTATGCCATGTAACGAAGCTTCGACGGCTCTCTGATCACCAGACGAAAATGCATGCACTGATTGTCCGTTGCTAACCTTGGCATCGCCCACCCCGGCCACAGATAGCAAGCCACACACAGGAAGCAAATCATCCGTGCTTGTTGGATCTACGACAATACTCCCCCGGTAACGGCAAACACGCCCATACACCCTTGCTGAGGAACCTGTCATGTCCGTCAAAAACGCTCTCCATTTCCGTGGCGCGCGCTAGTTAGTGAAAAAGTCAACTGCGAAGAAAAGCTGTCAGAGGAAATGCGAATTTGGTAAAATGACGTATTCATTTCCAGCACAATTCCCATGGCTCTGAAGCTTGGTTCTGTGAGCGCTTCTCTCACTCTGTTTCTCTCTAGACGGTGGGCAGTCCACCACAACCCCCCCCCTTTCCCAGATTGGCTCTCGAGCACCACAGCGTCTCAATATCCAGAGTCTAGCCCTCAATCACAATACCACAGACTGAGGCAATTACACGGCATGGATTCACAAGAAAATTCTCTTCGTCAGCTGTTCAATCGTCCTCCTGTCGCGCTACCTATGTGATTCCCCTACCGTCTTGACGCTTGTGTGATTGACAGTCAACTCTCGCAATCCGCTTGCGAGAAACCTGGAGTCTCTCAATGATTGGATGGCTTGCTTGGCTGCCCAAGGTGAGACGAAAGAGCCGGCAAGCTGCTTGGCGGTCCGGAGCTCACCTCTGCTATAAGAGCGACGTGAGTCGTCTTTGCACGAGCTTGTATATCCCCAAGGCCGAGAGCATTCCGTCCTTCTCTGTTCATCCGTAACACCGGTGCGCAGAGCAAAGACCGATAATGGGCGAGAGAAAGAAAGAGCAGCACAGCCAAGACTGTGATTCGGTCATTGTCATGCCGATGGCGTCGGAGGCGGCAGATCATCTGACGAGATGTGTAGATAAGGATCCGAGTTTCAAAACGCCCACCCCCGGGGGCGGCCGGCGGCGCGCTTGAACTCGGCTCAAACAAAAGGGGCCCTGGGAAACAAAATGCTACGTTGGAGCCCATTCTTCTGCGGCTGGAAGGCTGCGCCCAGCTTGTTAGTAGAGGGCGATCGTGCCTTGCGGAGAACGGAGATTTTTGGGCCGGCCATCTCTTTCGTGCATACAAACAACTATACCAAAAAAAAGGCCATGGACCAAAAACTTTGTCTCCACTTGATAGACAACTATAAACTTGTTTGTATTACATTCGACCAACTTTGTATGACATTGGGCGGAGGACAACCACCCCCAAATGGAGGGCCAGAGTAGCACAATCGAGGCTGGTGGTCCGTGGTCAGTCAGTCGGCCACGTACTGGCATATGCTATGAAGATTTGAAGCAATTGAAACTTGCGGAGGAGGCGTCCTTTGTGTTGCGCTGTGAGCTGTCCCGTCCTTATCCTCCCGTATCATGGATCGCTAGCGTCAAGCTGTGCAGTGTGATGAATCAAAATCACCTAACAGTCCAGTGTAAGAGGACGGCTTGTCGCCCAACAGCAATAGTGGGCGGTGCCTATGCTGTACCAGGCACACCGAAAAGATTGGACCATCTTCCCGACAGCGAGATGCGTTTCTTACTCATGGTCGCTCGACGCATTTTCGTTGACCGACGTGCGATAATTCGTAATGTTGAGGGAGTTAGAGGTGGTGATGGGGGGGTGTACATCTACTGGAGAAGAGAATGTATGTAAAGCGAGGGATCAACGACGACCAAGACGAATAAGCAGACCTAATTTTGGAACCACGCGATGGCATCTGCTAATGACACTCGGGAAATGCTGCTAGTGGCTTTTCGCCAGCGGAAATGCGCTGCAGGAGACTTGTTGGGGGGCAGTCATCACCACCAACAGCTTCGGTGGTTGTTTCTGGCAAGGGCCCCCCACGTCTCGGGCCTGACAGGGTCGGCACGAGAAAACTGATTGCCTTTCTGCACATCTATTTAGTGGCATGGCGTGTGGGTGGCGAGAGAAAAAAGCTGTCCACTCTGAGACACAGCACAACAGTGCCCTCTTCTCAGCCCATCTTCCCATAACTTTACAGGGCTCTGCGACGAGAGGAGAGAGGGGGGATGATCGCCCGCCCGCCCACAGTCCACAGTCCACAGTCCACAGCGTTTTCGCGCTGTTGCAGAGCACAAGACGTCCGTCGGCACAGCTTTCTGGTCTTTGCGCTCTTTCGAATTTCCCAGCGTTTTTGGTGTCATCCGGCGAGCCAAGGTTCGGCATTTGCGAGAGATTTAAGGCGATGCCGGCGGCCACCTTTTCCTCATGTAGTCCGGTCTAGTAGTCCGGTCGGGGTCTCGACAGCGCCGCTACGCCGTTGACCACGCCGAAGAAGCAAGCCCGGCATCAGCGCGATTTACAGGGTCCTTTTTTTCCAGATTTCTATAGCCAGTGGTGGCCGACGTCGGGCGCGCCTGGGGGGTTGGTCAGGCGTCGAAAATCCCATCAGTGGTTCGCACCACCTGCAAGGCGGACAAGCCCGTTTCCCCTTCGTTGTCGTAATCTCGTTGCCTGGCTCAGGCAAACAAATGGAAACGAAACGAATCTCGTCTCACGACAACAGCAGAAGCCAGCGGCGCCCTTGATTGCCTACTGTCGGTAGTTTACCAAGGGATGGATCCCGCCGTCAAGGTGCCCGCAACAGGATCTGCAGCATTAGATTGGCCCCAAGCCGAGCAAGGCATTTTTCCCAAGCCTTGTGACCAAAAGCTGCTCGGCGCCGACTTTCCAACGAGAGCGCCATCATGGCTTCCATTGGTAGTTTGAACGTTTTGCCCACGCTAAGCTTATCTCTGTTCGCTTTTGAGTTGTAATTGGCATAGTCGGTGAAACAGAAAGATCTGGCCGGATCGCTTTGCCGGAAAAGAATGTGTATTATTTCTTGACGTCAGAAGCAGGGCAGTTGAAAATAGAGCCCATTGTTTTCTAGTTAGCAGGGCAGTGCTCTCTCTGGACGCCCGTAGCGGCGCCAGTCTTCAGCGAATGCGGGCGTCTCCCTCCCCTCTAGAAGAGAAATCAATCTGCAAATAATTCCGTAAACACAACATTTCCTGTACATTCTCTTTACTGATAAGTAGCTATGTGCATCGCCAATTTCAAATTGTTCTTTGGTCGGAATCAAGAGCGGGCTATGGTGGAAGGCGCCGTGAGCTCCGCCCGCTCGCGGCATTCGCCCAGCCACACCACTGAGCAAACTGCTATTACGCCGTTGTATATAATTCAGAGTGACGGTGTAGATTCAATAATTACGGTATTTGTCTTATTATCCAAGACAGACGAGGATTGCGGCCCGTAGACCGACTAACGGTTATCCGTCAGTCCGTCAGCGATTGGCGTTAACAACTCGGCAGCCCGCCACACCACATACTGCGAGAGCTCGTAACCGCCGGGCAGCCAGTGACTCACCTACTCACGACATGGGACACTTGCTGCAAATAATGTCACGGTTTTAACCACCGTAGGGATGCATTTGTGTAAGCTCGGCATAGAGCACATGGAGCGCAGCAGCAGTCGACCATGAGCAACCCCGAGCCCGTCGCCAATGCTGTCGTGGAAGCTACGGGCAGGATGGGCCGAGCTCGAGCCACGGCCTCCTGCATATTCCCAATAATCTCTCAATTTCGTGGTATTACAAAGCGAGGGGATTCTCCTGTTGGGCAAGAAAATGAGACGCAGCGTGGAGCGGAGAAGTTGGCGCTGTGTCACTGTGACGCGCGCAGTGGCGCAATTCCATGGCGCGAATCCATCAAAATGCGAGACACTTGATGTCAGGTGAAGAAATTCGGCGTACTGTCATTTTGGAGGGAAAAGGGAGGCCTGGATCCCGACATGGAGGTGCTGAGTGTGCTGCGGGAAACAGAGCGCGTGCATGTGCTGGTCATACTCACCTGCTTCGTCAATAGTTGCACAAATTTAAGCAATTGAGGCCAAAAGCGAGGATTCACAGTGTTTTCAGGGGAGGGAAAAACATTGAATTGTTAAAAACTTTGCTGCGCTGGCTTGCCAGAGGTAATTGGCGATGTTGGGCTCGCGTAGCACAGAGACCCATGGCGGCCCGTAATGAATACATGCCCATGATAATCTTATACGCAAAGAGATAGAGACAGAGACAGAGAAAAGACTATCACATTCGTAGCCTTGGCCCCCAAATGAATTGGTCCTCTCACCACCCACTTCAGACTTGGCAAGCAGCTACCGTCGGCGCTCCCTTGAAAATGAGCCTGGAGATGGCATCGTGGCAAATGCCAGTATGGTTACGCCACCATGGATCTGGGAAATTTAAACTTAAACTGCGAGAACTGGCAACGAGAAGTGAAAACGAGCATTAAGAGGATATATTGAATGTTTTTACTAATTCGACTCGCTACCTGTCCCGGCCTTGCTTGCGCCACCCAGCCATAATACACGGGCGACCGCTGAACTAATTACGCGGGTGCCCGTTTGTACCGGGTTTGGTCATAAAATGGTATTTTACTATTACTTTCTGACGATTACCCCGTCATCAAAAATTTTGTAGGGTCAAAGTCAGAACTGTAGGTAATCAGGGACAAGCTACCAAATTTGTATTCGTGAGCATCTTCACAAACTCCACCACTATCCGTACTCCAACGACAGCTCAGGCTAAGCATCAATCCGCACAGATACTGTCGCGGGAAATATTATCTATGAAAAATTGATAAAAAATACTGGAACTCTGCTCAACAAGTTCGATACCATGCTTATGCATTGTACTCTGGTTATTATCCATCTTCTGCTTGAACACGGTCACGTGGGTTCGCGTCGGTGCTTGTCGCGCGCATAAAGAAAACGACGCGCTAGTGGTTCTGAATACATCTTGCTAATGAAGCATCTGAAACGAAATTTAGTCGCATCGCCTCCTTCATTCGATACATGGCTGGCGCGGCGATAATAGCTGACTCCGATGATGAGTCAGACGCCAATACCTTTTCACCACCACCCGCGGGGCAGCTAGAAGAATTGCACTCGTTTGCTAGCACCACTTCAGAACCTGTCAGCCTGGCCACGTCGTCAACAGATCCCGTCTTTTTCCAGGGCGTTTACAATGAGCAGCAGGATGCTGCTGTCAGGGAGCAGCGTCTGAGACTCACCGGAGGGGACATTACCAGTCTCCCGCTCACGGCGCCTACTGGGACCGAGCAAACAGATCCTGTGTCGCTACCCTCGCAGTATCCAGCAGGCACGCCATCCGCTGTGGAAACGGATCGTATTCGCGCTTCCAACGTGACGAAATCGGCCATCATGAGGGGAAAGAAGACGAGAAAAATCAATGCTACGTTAGCGGATCCGTATGCTTTCCCTAGCAGTCCAGAAGACGGTGAGAGCCAAGACCGACATCACGCCGGCCTGCGTTCCTCATTGAAGTCTCGCGAAGCTGTGGGTGCTGGCGTTCCCGACGATGAGAACATGGGGCCGCCCTCAAGGAAAAGACAGCGACTGGATGAACGGCAAAACAACACCGTGGACAGCTCTCTACCACCTACTGCACCTCCAATCTACAGCAGCATTCCTCCAACAATGCCTCCAATCATTGTCGATGACACCATTGACCACATGGTTGCAGTCAATTCAAGCAATTATTTGGCTCCAACAATAGATATCAACGACGACCCGTCACTCATTATACATCCGCGCGGCCTAACCAGCAGCCAGAAGGAGCAATATCAGGCGGTTGAACTTGCAAGGTCGAGTCACCCAGAGCAGCAAAAGGAGAACGGAGATCTTCAAAAGCAGTCGAACCGCAAATCTCAGCGCCAAAAGACACCATCAAAGAAGTCAACTCCGTCCATGATGAGATCGTCGAAACGACTAGCAAAGTCTCAAGCTGAACAAGGCCCTGCAGAGTCTGCTTCGCTTAGCACGCCGTCTGATGCACAAGAGATGGAGCAAGCAGTGGTTCTTCATGATCACGAAGTGGAGGCATACGGAGAGAATGATAACCAGACCGTGAGCGAAACGAAGCCAGAGGACGATGTTTACGAAGTACAACCAACGCCGGTCAAGCCGCCCAAGAAGAAGAGAGGCAGGCCAAAACGGGCAGAGAAACAGACGCAAGCGGCCCAGGATGCGCAGTCGGAGCCAACAGAATCCACCGATGCTGGAAAGCCTGCAAAGAAAAGAGGGCGACCGAAGAAATCCGAAGCAGCTGTCGTCGAGGAGCAGAACGAGGAGGTTTCACCCATAGCAAAGGAGTCGGGGACGAAACTAATAGCGGGCGATGAGGCAACGAATAAGACGGCTATCACGACAGATGGAGACGTTGAGAATCTAACAGCGCTAAAGGACGTCAAAGTCGATGACGAGAAAACGGCCGTTACACCTTGCGTTCTGGCGAAAGTGACACCGCAGAAACCAGCTGGCAATCGAATAGCAACGCCACAAACTGGAAGTGCGGGCAAACCACTGTACCGGATAGGATTGAGCAAGCGGTCAAGGATCGCACCGCTTCTGAAAACGCTACCAAAGTGAGGTGAAGGGTCTATGGCGTCGCCCAAGATCCGATCGATCGTTGGCGCAAGGAGTCTTTGCTAGCTTCAAGTCCATCATGCCGAGCCATCAAGGCTAACCACGCTTCGATCAATGATTGCATGATTTATTAATGAAATAATGATTTCTTTATTGTTTTTCAATCTTTCAGTTTACGCAGATTTCCTTGCGCACAAGATGGCTACCGACGTCCAAGCTGGACTAGACCTCAACTGGACCCTGACAATGTACTAACGCGAGTTGCGGAGGAATTTGCAGTTCATCTGGGCTAAGCCGGTGGGCGGCGACTTGACCCGACTCTCGGAACGCCGTGACTCTATCGGAGTCTCTCCCCACTGGTCGCTGCCCCTCCAGGAAGTGGCATGTGGTCGGTGACAGCTTTACCACTGGCCAGGCGTTGATGATATAAAGGGAATTTTGCAGACGGGAGGGAAGATTTAGTTCGATTCAATTGAAGCAGGCAAATTTAACACTCGGCAGGAAAAAGGCAGCACGACAAAGCCACGACGAATCGCGCGTCCATTTGCACCATCTCATCGCCGATAACGGGTCCCCCCTCCCCCACCTGCGGTAGTTTTTTTGCGACGCCATCTTGTAACCGTCAGATCGACTTTGAACATCACACTTCTGAAACTTCATTCTTTAGTCACTTTCCGCCAACTCTCTATCATTTCCAATACAATAATTTTCCTCTAATATTACACTCCGACCAAGCAGACCGATGGCGACCAATGGCACCGCTGCGGCCGATGCCCAGCCCGAGGCCACGACTGGCAACCCTTCACATCGTTATCTGAGCACTCGAGGCGATGACTCTGGAGTGCGTCTTGACCTACCCGTCATGGTTTCAATACCTCCAATTCCAGTAACAACTAACACCTTGACGCAGTTTACCTTTGAGCAGGCCGTTCTCAAGGGCCTTGCCTCCGACGGTGGCCTCTTCATCCCGGAGGCCATTCCCGCCGCCACCAACTGGCAACAATGGAAGGACCTTTCCTTTGCCGACCTGGCCTACGAGGTCCTCTCGCTATACATCTCACCCGACGAGATCCCCCCCGCCGATCTCCGCGACATCATCCAGCGCAGCTACTCGACGTTCCGTCACGCCGACACCACACCGCTCGTCCACCTGGATGGCAGCCACTACCTGCTCGAGCTGTTCCACGGACCGACATTTGCATTTAAGGACGTCGCGCTACAGTTTGTCGGTAATCTCTTTGAGTACTTTTTAGTTCGTAAAAACGAGGGCAAGACGGGCAAGGGTACGGCAAACTCCCACAGACAGCACAACACGAAACAAGCAGGCTAACGAACTGACCTGAAAACACAGACCGCCACCACCTCACCGTCGTCGGCGCCACCAGCGGCGACACCGGCTCCGCCGCTATCTATGGCCTCCGCGGCAAGAAGGACGTCTCCGTCTTCATCATGTTCCCGACCGGCCGCGTCAGCCCCGTGCAGGAGGCGCAGATGACGACGGTCCTCGACGCCAACGTCTACAACCTCTCCGTCGGCGGCACCTTTGACGACTGCCAGGACATCCTCAAGGCCCTCTTCGCCGACAAGGACGCCAACGCCGCGCTCAACCTCGGCGCCGTCAACTCCATCAACTGGAGCCGCATCCTCGCCCAGATCGTCTACTACTTCCACGCCTACTTCTCCCTCGCGCGCCAGTCGCCCGGCTTCGCGCTTGGCGACAAGGTGCGCTTCGTCGTCCCGACGGGCAACTTTGGCGACATCCTGGCCGGCTACTTTGCGCAGCGCATGGGCCTGCCGGTCGACAAGCTCGTCATCGCGACCAACGAGAACGACATCCTCGACCGCTTCTGGAAGACGGGCCGGTACGAGAAGCAGGCGCGCGGCGAGGAAGGACAAGCGGAGGCCGCCGTTGGCGCGGACCCGTCCGGCGTCAAGGAGACGCTCAGCCCCGCCATGGACATCCTCGTCTCGAGCAACTTTGAGCGCCTGCTGTGGTTCCTCGCGTACGAGTTCGCCGCGACCGCCGGCATGGACGACGAGTGGAACAAGCGCCAGGCCGGGCAGGAGGTCGCCGGCTGGCTGCGCGCCCTCCGCGACCAGGGCGCCTTCGGCCCCGTCTACCCGGACGTGCTCGCCGCCGCCCAGCGTGACTTCGAGAGCGAGCGCGTCACCGACGCCCAGACCCTCGACGCCATCACCCGCTTCTACCGCCGCGTCGGCCAGGTCCTCGACCCGCACACGGCCGTCGGCGCCGCCGCCACGGAACGCTCCCTCGGCCGCGCCGCCACCGTCCCACACATCTCCCTCTCCACTGCCCACCCGGCCAAGTTCTCGGGGGCGGTGGAGAAGTCACTCGCCGGCGAGACTGGCTTCGACTTCGCCGCGCAGGTGCTGCCCCCGGAGTTCGTCGGGCTTGAGACGAGGGAGCGCAGGGTGGCCACGGTAGAAAACGACTGGCGCAAGGTGCGCGACCACGTCAAGGCGCAAGTGGAAAAGGAGCTCGCGGGGCAGCAGTAGAGGCGGGATTACGAAAACAAAAACATAATTTGATATTAGACCAGGGCGCTTCAAGCATGTGAACAGTTTGAATTGGTACATTTGACGTTTCGTTCTTTACATAGGAGCAATAAGACTATAAGGCTTTTCTGTAGTCTCGGCACATTTCGTTATTGTACTAGCATTTGTATTATATCGACCTGTTTGCGTCTCCAATACTGCATAGTTACTGGGCAGCCACACCAAAAAAAACGGATAGTGTTTTGCTGAAGAAGGGAACACGGTCAAAAAGAGCCTTCCACCATAGTTCAACCGCCGGCATAAAACGACGAGAAAGAATACACAATTCAAAGAGCTGGTGCTGGAAATCATTCAAAGAAACGCCGACGTAGATGCATCAATAGTATAGGTAGCGTGGTTTCCTCCAAGGCTGCGCATACGCGTTTCCAAATGTTTTCTCGGAGCATTAATAAGCACAGGATGGCAATGCAGCTCATCCCGGGTTAGTATGCAGGGAGTGCTTTTCCTGGATAGCCTTCAAGTCCGTCGCTTAGCCATTGTCTTTGATGTGCTTTTTGATGAACTCAAACGACGAAAAGAAGATGGCATTGACGACGCACGAGCGGCTCATGGAAACTGCCAACCCCCGATACATGTCCCGCTTGAAGAATGTGATTTTGGGTGCAGGTTCAACCTTTTCGCCACGCGCGTAGAGAAGGGAGTTGCGCTGGTATATACTCTTAGCCGAGTCAATAGGATCTGCATTCGGTGTCAGCTTTGCATCGGTAAGAGCGGACCAAGAGGCTCGACTTACATATGATGGCCCAGGAAACAAGGCCACACGAGCCGCCGGCCGCTACTACAGCAAGTTTGTTGCTGCTGTCTCCCGCAAGCGTAGTGCCGAGCTGCTTCCCACTCTCATACACCATAAAGTATATGCCCGTGCCGACAGTATCTCTCACTGGTGAGTGTTAGCGGGATCGAAAAGGGGGCTGTCAGATTGACTTGCATTGATGTAATCGGAAGCCAGTATAAAGCCCCAAGACACCACGGTGTTTTACGATGGTCGCCATGGTCCTTAGAGTGCCTTTGTTCTGATAGCTCTGGGCGATGGCGGCGCTTGTTTTCTTGGCTCCGCCACGCTCTGCTAGCAAAACGGCTACTTGCGAACTGAGTTTGCTGAGCTCAAACGGACAGGCTAGTATGGGTATAACAGCTCCAGCCGTTGCACCGGCCGCACCAAAGCAGGCAATTGAGTACATATTTGGGTAATTGCCTGGCTTGTTGACGTAGCGCAGAATGTCGAACCCCATATTCTGTTTTACCCACCCGGCGTAGGCATGTTTCGCTCGCTGATATATTGAGAATGAGACCGTCCGTACGAGAGTAATGCTAGCCATGGGGGCCGTCACACCTATTTTTGGCATATTCGTTAGCAAGTTGTTTCAAAGCAGACATATGTGCGCCAGATATTTCGCCAAGACGCCATCGCAACAATGCTATGCTTACCGCGAAAGAAGCCACCCAAAGATTCCGTTTTGTAAGTTTGCTTCACACAATCGAGAAAGCCACGGTACTGATACGTCTGCATGCGAGTCTTGACGCTGTCGAGAGGAAACGCGACGAGGGTTGAAAAGGCGCTGGAGCTGCTGGCGGCGATTTCGATGCGGTAGCGTTTCGTAAGAGATTGGCGCGGCTTCTCACGCGCGGCAGGCGCAGCATTCTGTGTAGCTGACGGAGTCGTGTTGCTTGGCATCGTGGAAATGATTTGAGGACGAGAAGTGGCTGTAGGCGCATGTTGTGGGTTGGTAGAGCTTTCGCTTGTGCTCATTGCCTCTGGCGAGATGGCAGCGGCCGGTCACAGACGCGTTCAGGCTATGGCCCCGATGATTCGAGGCCAGAGTCTGGAGCGGTGATCGCAGCGTGGCCAGTCGCCAGAAGCGCCGTGTCCATCAATCGTCTGAGACTCGACCGGAAGGGGCGGGGAGTCAAGGGGAAAAGCGCCGCCCAAGCTTGTTCGGATTGAGATCAATTACGACGCCGAATGCGCTGATGACCTAGACAGAGTTTCGCAAACGATTGCCTTTGTGAAGAATATATTGTCCTTGAACAGTTACAAGAATTGAAGGGTATTGTGAAATACCGAGGAACGAATGAGGCTGGATACGGCGAAAAGAGGAGGAGGAGAGAGCTGGAAGGCTTGGTTTGACTCGATGATGAACCCGATGGCGGGGCGGGGGCTGCGTAGCAGTCTGTAGGTAGCCAAGAGACCCACTGGTAAATCGGCCGGCCTAGAGGCCAGACCAAGATGGAACGACACAAAGTGTGGTGCCTGTGTATCGCGCAGACCAAATCCAGACGCCTGGCGCGAGAGACAGTTTCGATGAAAATGGATGAAGGAGGGATGATTGATTGTCTTCGAGCGGACGCTATCTTGGTCGCAGCTTCTACAGATGAGGGGATCAAAAAGGTGGAGATGGGGCTGGCAGGAGCTCATGGCAAGTCTACCTGCCAGTGCTACAGGGATACAGGTGCTCCTACTAACCTATGTACATAGTTACCAGGTTAGTAGACTAGGAGCTACAGAGGTATCAACCAATGCTATGGCGGCAGTGTAAAGCTAATCATTGCATCGGTAGTAAATTGATGCTGGTCCCGCCAAAGAAGTCTTCCTCCACGCAGAAATGATACATCGTCTCCGCGATTCATTCAACCAGCTTCACGCGGGAAGCTCCTCATGCAGACAACTCGACCTATCAAGTCGAGACAGCTGCTGCAGTTGGCCCTTATTCTTATTCCTTGCTACTGTGGGGACTGCATAATACGGTTTTAGACCCGCTGCGATAGGCCGGTAGGTGAGGACTAGCTCGTTGTGGCTTTCCCTCCGTTTGTCGACGCTCCCAACTCAAACACACCAACAGCAGCCGTCAAGACTCAGCACGTCAACAACCAGAGCAGAAGTCAATTATCGATTATATTACTTCTTCTTCGCCGTAGTTGAGATGCTAGATACAGCCGTCATCACTCGATCCGGCTTTGCAATCGATCCCTTCACTATGTGACCAACTCTCTTCCTACTGTTGGGTCCATCACCGGACGGATATGCTGCAGATGGCCTGGCACGAGATTCGGCCGACCGATGAACTTGATCCAGCTGTATGGGTCGGCGAACTCATCATTCAGCGACGCACGCTGGCCTTGTACCGCCTCGGGAAACTCGCCTGCCACGCCAACCGAGCCTACCTCCGCCTTATACGCCTCCCATAATCGCATCAGCGCGGCAAACTTGTCCGGTTCTGCGTAACGAAGATTCTCGGTCTCGCCAGGGTCGTTCTTCATATGGAACATCTCCCATTCCTGTGGTCCTCGCGGTGCTGGCACAAACACTAGCTTCCAGTGGCCTTGCCTCAAGGCTCCGGACCCGGCAATCTCGAATCCCGTCACATAGGTCTCCTCGTGGATATCAAACTCCTCATCCATGCAGCGGGTCGTCTCGTCGCCATTTCTCGAGTGCAGAGAGCGCAAATATGGCAGCCAGCTTTTCCCCCGCAGCCCAGCAACCTCTCGGCCCTTGTAGTGTGTGCCTGGGTGCGTCAAGCCGGCCATCTCCAGAAACGTTGGCACAATATCCATAACGGTGCAATATGCTTTGGTAATTCGGGCATGTGAAGCATTCGTACCCTTTGGTGGCTTGACAACAAGCGGGACTCGACAGCCCCCTTCTGTCGAGTGCATTTTAAACAGCCGCGATGGCGCCGTGGCGGCTTGTGCCCAAAGCGCTCCGTACCACACAAAGGAATCTCCCCGGCCGATATTGTCGAGGGAGTTGTTATAGTATTTGGCAATGTGAGCTGCCACCTTGTCTCCCATGATCGGCTGGGCTTCATACGAAGCTCCTTCGGCCCCGTTATCCGACATGAACAAGATCATGGTGTTGTCATATTCTCCCGTCTTACGGAGATGATCGACAACTCTGCCGATATTCCAATCCATCCGATCAACCATGCCGGCATATACTTCCATGGCTCTGGCAGAACTGTCTCTTGTTTCTTGGGGCAAATCTTCCCATTGCTGAGACTCATGCTCACCAACACACACAAGCGGATGGGAAACGACGTCCTGATCGACGAGGCCAAGCTTCTTCAGACGCTCAATACGTTCAGATTTAAGAATCTGAGGCCCATTGCGATACATCCCTATGCACTATGAGTCAAAAGGGTTATTTGAGAAGGGAAGTATCCTGCTACCAGTTAGGGCATCATACCGCGATATTTATCTGCTACATCCTTCGGGGCCTGTAGTGGCCAATGGGGTGCAGAAAAAGGTAAATAGGCGAAGAACGGTATCTTGTCATCATCATTGTCTCGCTCAGAGAGATATTCGATCAGTTTAGAGGCATAAGCATCCGAAGAATAGAAGTTCTCCGGAAGTTCGGCAATGTGACTGTCCTGGACGTGTAAGGCTCGAGTGGCTGTTTCGAAGAAACGATCTGCGTGGTCCTGATCCTCATAGGCTGGTTCATAACCTACAGTAGGGATCGGTGTCAGCAGATACTCCTGCCTTCGACGATTTCATGGCAGCATACCATAGTGGTTAGCACAGCCAGGTAAAAGGGCAAAAGATTTGTGGAAGCCACGACGTATGGGATAGTGCTGGGGCTTTAATCCGAGATGCCACTTCCCGGCCATCATGGTGTGATATCCGCCGTCTTTCAGCAACTCAGGGAGAGCAACGACGCGCTCATTCAAATAACCCTCGTGGCCAGGCTGGCCTTGGTGAGCGACAGAGCTACGCGTGAACTCGGCCAACTCTCCCAGACCGGCAATGTGATGGTCAGTACCTGTCATCAGCATGGACCGAGTTGGCGAGCATGCTGCGGCAACATGGAAGTTTGTGAAGCGGAGGGCATTTTCTTCTCGAGCAAGAGCATCAATGTGCGGTGTCTGGATCTCGGAGCCAAAACAACCACAGTCGCTAAAGCCCAGGTCGTCGGCAACAATAATCAAGAAGTTGGGCCGCGTCATTGAAAGAGCGCTGCACCCAGCAGATCCAAGACCAAGTGGACAAGTGAAGCACAACTTTACAGTAACCAAGACGGAAGGAAGAGGAACGAATTTAAGTACAGACAACAACAGACACAACCGTCTACACAAAGCCACCCACATACACCAACCAGCGCCATTCCATCTCTATGTTCCCCTCATTTTACGGATTAAAGCAATCACAGTTAGCCGAAGCCTCGCCACGATAAGCTGAACCCGAGACGAGGAACTCGCACGAGCAGGGCTGCGCCGGTCTGCATTGCCACGAGGCATGAAGTATTGAACAGCGAGCTTGTATGCGGACTTCGGCAAGCCCTAGCTCCATTCCTCCAGACAGTCTTGGCTTTCATACCCATGCAAGCTAAATACAAAGGCAGGTATCGGCAAGTGATGCGAGCGAGCGGTACCACAATCTGCACGGACTGAGAATGGTAGGGGGCGGGGAGGAGAACAGAAGGCATCCCGGTGGGACATGTGTGCGCCATGGAGACGAGGCTTGCGACATACTTGCAGAACGGCCAATCCAGTGGCGTACTTGACCTCGCCGATTTTCTACGGCTGGATTCCCATGCATAGAGCTCGGAGAAATTATGTATGCGTGACAGCGGGCGACCAGGCTTGCGTGGCTGTTTGGCGCAAGCAAACAAGCTAAGCTGCGGCACCGAATGGGCTATGGGTTCTTCGACTCCATTGGTAATGAAGCAAAGCTTAAAGGGCATTCTCTTTGAAGGTCTAGGCCGTCGGGGACCAGGGCAAAGGTTGTCCTCCGTGGCCTCGCATTGCGTGAGGCGACCCTTGGCACAATGGTGCAGTTTCCCAAGACATTCATGGTCGATTACGAAGAATGCCGAACAAGATTCCAACAGTTCCAATAGACCTACATTTTCGATGACTTGGTGATTATGAAGACGACAACGACATAGTGCATTGTTTGCTCGCTCATACCTTACTACCCGAAACCCGCCGTGATACACTCACCCTCTCGTTTTCCAATATTGTGAACGAAATTTTTCAGGGCGCTTAGTGGTCTGAGAAACTGCGGTGGACAAGACCAGAGCCAGAAACAGCACAACAACTATCCAAGGGCGGCGGTTTGTGGCTTACCTAGCGGGCGTGGATTCATTTTAGAGCCTTATTACCAGCAAAAAACATTGGCGTACAAAAAAAAAATCGAATTGCCGCTTGGGGCCTTGGCTAGAGACGCTAATAGCGGTGAGTCTAGGTGCTAACATCATCCAATATCAAACTGGAGAACAGACGTCGCTCGGCCCGTCCCATCTCGAACCCGGTGGCACGGCCGAGAGGGAGCAACATGCCACAAGTCCTATCCGGACCTACGTACCATACTGGTCTCTTGCCGGGTGGCTTCTGAAAACTGCCGGCATGGATAATTTCGCTCCCTCGTTGAAACCTACGTGTCTCATCCGTGTTCTGCGTTGTTACTTCGTATCCCTCCGCGGGGATCGGCGGCGGAAATGTGTGACACGGAGGAAAGAAGCCGTTCCGAACGGAACGGCGGCTCACATTGGTCGTCGCAGCTCGTCTGCCGCTTCAAGACCAGTCTCATGGAGGCTACGGTTATGGTTTACAAGTATTATCGCAGACACCAAATACCCGGTTAATACTTCCCTTGCGCTTGCTGCCGTATACATGGTATATTTTTGGACATTGTGTTGCAGGGATTTCCGGCCATCCCCTCCTTCCCTTCCATCCCACAAGGTCTCTGGAAGCTGTCGCTCGCTGCAGGACTCCGCGAACTCCGATCGTGGCTGGGTACGACTTTGTAAGTTGCATCACTGACGGTCCAGGCCCCCGGGAGCCGTCGCAACACAAAACTATATGCCAGAATGGGTAAAATGGACGGGGAGGCAGTTACAAAGCTTTCACTTTATCAATTTCGCTCGTGCCCACGAAGCCCCATGGCCAAGGTTTTAGGTCCATGGAACACTGTTCCAGTTGGCTGCTCCCTCGTCCTTTGTCTGAGTTCTTGTCGCCGACTTGCCAGCTTCACACTTACAAGCGGCCGCAACCTATCCATGCAACGCTACACATCCCCACCACACTCACAATATCACCTTGCATGGGCTGTGATGAGCGAGAGCCTTTCCTGCATCTGATTCGTAAAGCGCCGATAGGAGGGGATCAGGACGCGCTACTGAGTACGGAGTATGGAGGATTCATCTACAACAAGGCTGGTAACCTGATAAGCACCACGCTCCCCAATGCCACCCGTCTTCGTTCATGACTTCCAGGCCCTCTCGGCGAAACTCGCTGGTGCCCTCCCCCAGGCTCGCAAATGCGAGCGTCGGGACCGCTGGGCTGGGCCGGTTTGCACCTCTGTCATCGGTATCACGCCGCAGACGAGCGCGACAACGATCTTTGTAGGTTGGCAGTGGCCGCATCGTCGAGCTGGGCCACGCCAACTGCAGCAGGTTGCGCGGTCTACGAGGGAGGGTGATCTAGAGGGTCATGATCATCATGCGTACCGACCAGCCTGGCGCAACCAAGCTGAACCTCTTGGACGCCTCTTTGGGCGCATCTCTGGTCAGTCTACAGCCGGCCAGGCCCGCAATCTTGCTGGCTTTCTGAGCCCCCCCTTCCCCCTCGATCTCTTACTCGCCGCACGCCGGTTGCGGCCGCCTCTCGGAGGCCCAGCCAAGCCGCTGGAAATGCTGCGCGAGAGCCTGGCCGGGCATGCAAGAGGGGGCGGAGGCGGAGAAGCGAGAGACCCGTCTCCGCACCTGCATCGCCGTTACCCATCGCAGCGAAGAGACTGGCATCTTGCGAGCTTTCACGAAAGGCGCGGTCAGGTTAAACCAGCGCAATGGTTTCAGGTAGCAGGCAGTGCTCTTCTCCATGCTGCCTCCCTCACCACTGGCCTCGCGGGTTCCCGTGCTCGTCCGGATTGTGATGGATGGGCTTGACCAAGGAAGAAATCCCGCGTCAGGTGCATCTCTTCGTGTGTGCGCCTTCTCGGTAACGGAGGGCAACTTTTAGCACGGCTGCAATTGTCATACTTTATAGTCGGAGGTCGCCTCTCTGATTTTGCCCCTTTCTAGACCGCACCTCTCGACGGGGCCTACAACCCAAATTTATAGGCCTGCGAGACCCTAGTTCAGAGTATTGTTTCTTCATTGAGTGCTTTGCGCAGATCACAGTCATACTTGGACAGGATAACATGGCGATCCTATAATGCAGTTATACCATTTGCAACTTGATTCGATGCTTATGAAAACTCCCCGTCTATATACGCCAGGAAGCACCGGCGCCTTCCCCATGATGTATGCAATGCTATTTTTTCTTACTTTTGACATGTTGCAGTAATATCGCTTTTACGTACGCTATGCCACTCCGACAACGATGCGAAGTGGAAAGCGTTTTGTTACCGGAGCCTGGATCCCTCTGGTGTTCCCCTCCCATCGCCATGCCCAGGCGTAGCGTACAAGAAGCTCATGCGTCCAATGAATGTACACCGAAAGCTGATTCGGCTTCGTGTGTCCGCTACTGCCGCGGGCCATTGCGGGGAATGCTGTGTTGTGCACAACCTCATAAAATTCCTCTTCTGCAGCCAGTGTGCATGTCGTCCTCCTCGCAAAGAGGGATGGCTCGGCCTTGTCATGCTCAGTATAATGCGGGCCGTGCCGCTCATGACGCAGAGGCAGCGGCGTCGCCGTTCGTCGTCGCACCCTCCGCGTCTGTCGTACCGTCGTCCCCGGCACCGTCCGTCGCGTCATCGGTGGCCTGGCCGGCGGCGGGCGGCAGCTCGAAGCCGTGCTGGGCGGCCAGGCGCTCCTCTTCCCTGCGCCTCTGGAGCGCCTCGGTCTCGCGGCGGAGTTTGTGCAGGTTAAACATGTCGTCTTCTTCTTCATCCTCGGACTCATCCTCGCCGGTCCACTTGCCGCTCTCGAAGAGGGCCCTGCCCGTGTTGTCCTTAGCCTTGCGCAGCTGCTCCTCCGCGGCCTTCTTGTCGAGTCGGCTCTGCTTCCACTTGGCAAACGTCTCGGGCGTGACGGGTGTGAGCGTGCCGGTGAGTTTGTGGCGTTCGGACTCGAGGAAGTCTTCGAGGGTGAGTGTCTTGAGCGGCGACTTGTCGAGAAGGGCCTTTTCAGCGGCCCTCTGCTCCTTCGTCTTCAGTATGAAGCTGCAGAGTCGGGGGTTAGCGTCGAAATGTTTCTAGTGGGAAAAAAACAACATACCCTGGAGGTAGAGCATGCTTGTACATGCACTTATCGCCGCCATTGGGGCAAATCCAAAACCAGCCGTATTTGCCGTCTTCGATCGCAGAGACAAAAAACTTGCACACCTTGTCTGTGGTCGTCTTTTGGTTGCCCTTCTTGGACAAGACGACGGACCGCAGCTTCTCCTCGTCCCAGTCCGCCGACGTCTCCTGCTTCTTCTTCTCGTCCTCGTCTTTTCGCTCGTCTGTGTAAAGGTTCTTCTTTTCCGTCTTGCGCTCCACTGACAGGTCGTGCGCAAACTTGCACTTCTTGCCCTTTTCGCAGTCGCCCTTCTTCCAGAAGATGCAAACGACGGTCTTGGGGTCCACGCCGAACGGGATCTTCTGGATCTGCGCGGGACGGCCGAGGAGAAGGGCGGCCTCTTTCTTGGCGTCTTCGGCGGCCTTCTTCTCGCGCTCGCGCTGCGCCTTCTCGGCCTCCTTCTTCTTCTGCTCGGCGGAGCCGCTACCCTTGAGGTTGCTCGTCATCTGGGCAATCTGCTTCTGCGCCGAGGCACCCTTCTTGTTCTTCATGCCAAAGGTGCGGTCCTCCACAATCTTGGAGGCCGAGGCCTTGTTCTTGGCGGCGGCCGGTTGCTTCTCCTTCTTCGCCATGTTGGGTGGGTGGTTAGGCGATGACGCTCGCCAGCGGGTGAGTGGTGGATGGTGGGGTAGGCGGAATGATGTAGAGACGCTCCGAATATCGAAATTGAAGTGCCGTCCCAAGTAAATGACGGTATTCCCTCGCTATTGAATGTTTTAAACGGCAATCTTGGCCTCTGCTGCCCTCGTCGTTGGCCAAGAAGGCTTGTCGTCGTAAATTCGTCGTAAATCTTGTAAAAGATGTTTCGACTCTTTAGTGGGGAGTCTACTGTGGGTGGATGAGGTCACTAAAAATCACGTGCACGCCCTCTTCGTTTTTGCGGGTGAGCCCCAGTAGCAGAGCCAGCGCTATGCTGGCCAGCCAGCTTCCAAGCCTAGAGTGTCAAGTCCCTGGTTGGAGCTCCTGGAAGCTACGTATACCAGTTCCATCTGCACATTCTCGTTTCGCTTGCGGCAACACAACACAGAAGCGCAACCTTGTCGCGGCTTTGTAAGTGCTTCAAATCAGATATGGAATGCCCGCCTCTATGTGATCGCTAATTTTGTGAATAGTGCACTCCCGTCCCCCATTCAGAGGCCCCTAAGACGGTTGCGCCGACAAACGATTCGCCAAGATGATTTCCGATAACGATCTCTACACTCTGGCTATTTTCCTCGGATCTGCTGCCATGCTTCTCATCATTGTGTATCACTTCCTCGAGGTCAACTCAACGAAAAAACCCGTCGCTGGCGCCAAGACCAAGTCGACATAGCAGGATGACGTGGAAGGAGCGGTGCTGCGCAGACGACACGCGAGCGAAACGAGCGCATTGTACATTAGTCGAGCGTGGTTGGGCAAAGCAATCCTATTTTATGGCATGGGTGCCTTCAAAGAAGGGAGAAGCGTACAATACCATATTACACAAAAGATCTGGGTCCGGTAGCGCATGCAGGTCTATTTCTGCGGTTTCAGAGGCGTCAATTGATTTGTTCCATTTTCAAGTTACGTCTCGTGGTAGTGCATTGCGACATTATGGTTTCTTGTTAGCCCGGCGAGGATGTGTGATTCTTCAAATCGGCTGGCAGCGTTTGCAGATCATTATACGGTGTTGGGTCAGTCCGTGTTAGATCGAAATAAGGGACAGCAGGATTTGGCTGGGGTCTTCGGTTTGATTGAAACTGCAGCGTCTTCGAAATTCGCGTGATTCCGCTGCGACTGTGTGACGCTGAGTCGTCGCAGTACTTCAGTGTAACTTGGCGCGTGAAGTTGCCTCGAGCCGATAGTGTTTGGCTTGCTTGATCTGTCTTTGTATCAATGGTGCATGGGCGGCTAGACTACCCACACTTTCACCATGGAATGGACGATGTGTAAGTCATGTGACGCGAAGTTATTAAAGTCACCTCCTAATTGTGTTAGCTTATCTGGAAAGTGCGGTCCAGTACTGATTGAATTGCTGTTCTTTGGAGCGGTGCGAGTTGCCGTTTGCCTTGAGCTTGGACTCATGTAAACACACACTATGCTTTGTGACTGCTTCCTGATTGGGAAGTGAGCGCAGCACGTGACGAAGCCTTCCTAGGCAGCAACAGCTTGCTTACGTGAAGCAAACGATTGGCCCACAGGCACCCGTTCAACTTGAGCTTGCGCTTGCCTTCGCGCCCCCCCCTGTCTTGGAAGCCGCGCCCCATCCTCTTCCTCGTCAACTTCCCTCTCTCTTCTTCTGACTTCAGCCCAACCATCCCACGTTTCCCATCGTTGGTTCCTAGACTCTGACCCCAGTTGCCATCGAGTATATCAAAGGCGTGCTTCACAATCCTTCGACGATCGTTCTCTCGATTTTTCTCTTAATCTCGACAGCGCTTTTCCCCAACGCCCAACAGACCTTCTCCTGTTGTCACCCAAGCTTTCCATCTGCGACCGATCTATTCTCTACGGCGCTCTTGCTACACACGCACAAAACTTTTTATTCACGACCAAGTCTTTTCTTCAAACTCATCATCATGTCTGGAAAGCTTGATAAGCCTCTCGACGATATTGTCTCAGCCCGCCGCAAGAGCGCTGGCAACCGTCGCCCCCAGCGTCGCAGCACCGGCTACACTGCCACCGCTCCTGCTGGTGGTATTCACAAGACAAAGGCCCCCGTCCGCGGTGCTGCCGCTAAGGGCGCCCAGGGCAAGGGCGCCGGCCCTCAAGGCGAGAGCAAGGTGATTGTCAGCAACCTGGTAAGTTGCAAATCCTTCACATGTCTTCCAACACACACAGTCGCTAACTAGTCATTTCAGCCCAAGGATGTCTCGGAGCAGCAGATCAAGGTATGTTTCCGTTGAGGCTGGTCACGCCCTCGGACTTGTTCGATCTTTCCTTCATCGCTACGTTTGCTCCCAATACCGAAGTGCAAGGATACCCGAATCCAGACACTGAGCCGCCGCGCCTGAGAAACTAAGTCTGGCCTTTGTCTCCTTCCCGATTATTACTTGACGCGATCGGTCGAAGTTGAGAGCATTTCGTCTTGCCCAAAGCCTGTCTGCTGTGCCTGGTCAGCATTTTTATTTCGCAGAGGCCGCAATGACCCAAGCAATGCGCCAATAGACTGTCTCATCGAAATTGGTATGAGAAACGCACGATCCGCACTGCTTGCAGTGTTGCTGTCAATTTATTTTGATTCAGCGAGTTCGAAATGAATGCAGCATGCCTGCCCGTGAAACGGCTCGCAAACGCAGTCAACTGCTTGTCCACTCTCCGTGCTGGAAACATGCGCAAGATGGACATTGTCGTTCGGGTTGGGAAGTAAGACGACACCCTAGTTCGTATCTCGTTTGGCTGGAATATGTCGACGCAGAGTAACAAGAGAACCAGGGCAAGCAGGAGGCTTCTAGCGTTGCTGCTAAAATGGCATAGGCGATTTTGCGCTTCGCAACAGCCTGCACATGTCTCGAAACTCGTTGATCATCATGACGACTCTCGTTACGGCTCTGAAATGACGCGTACCTATGGACAATCTATCGAATGAAGCTCGGAATCGAATCTTGGCCGTTTACACGCATCACATCGCTTCCGGTTTACTAACCCATTCTGCCCCCTATAGGAATACTTTGTCCAGTCTGTCGGCCCCATCAAGCGCGTCGAGCTCTCGTATGGCCCCAACTCTCAGAGCCGTGGTATTGCCAACGTAATCTTCCACAAGCCTGATGGCGCTAGCAAGGCCTTCCAGAAGCTGAATGGTCTTCTCGTTGACGGTCGCCCTATTAAGATTGAGATTGTCGTCGGCGCCGCTCAGGCTGACAAGGTGATCCCTCCGATTAAATCGCTTGCAGAGCGCGCTACGTAAGTCAAACATTTTCCTTGGTCCACTTCCACTACCCTGGATTAGTTCTAATGTCATTACAGTCAGCCCAAGGCTCAGCCTAAGTCTGCTGCTGCTGGAAAGCAGGGTAACGGCGCTGGCAAGGATGGTGCCAAGGGCAAGGGCGGCAGACCGGCCCGTCGCGGCCGCAACAGTCGTCCTATCAAAAAGACGGCGACGGAGCTTGACGCCGACATGGACAACTACATGGCAGATTCTGCTGCCGTTACTGCTCCTGCCGCTGCGCCGGCCGCTAATGGCGACTCCGCAATGGCTGATGAGATCAGCGTAAGTAAGCCCTTCGTTGAGGATGATTGATGATTGTAACGCGAGAGTAGTAAATGGCGAGAAACGTTTGGTAGTAGAGATGGAGGAATTGTAATTATATACGCTAAAGCTGCTAAGAAAGAGTGCCAATAAATACCACAGAAGAGAAGCGTTGCTGCGCGACAGATTGGCTTGCTAAGAGCAGCAATAGAAGGAATTCAACAGAATGTACTTGTGAAAGATATTTGCTGATGGCGTATACCGTTTTGTGTAAATGCTTGTAATTGTCCTTTCTGAGGAATTGCGAGACTGACCATCGAGTGGTTAGAGTAAGACATCGCAACTCGAATGAGCAGAGTTGGTTGACAGGGAGAGAGATCTCTCTGAGCAGGCATCCTGACTGATGGAGGTACAGGAGGCGAGAGAAGGGCAAGTCGTGCTTGGCTGAAGAGCAGTGGTGATAGTAATATTGTTCGAGGTGGCATCGGTGTAATAGCGCGGTTGTCGCGGACCTTGCGCTACTGATTTTGGTTCCGAGTAGCGTTCATCGGCGGGCCATGCAACGACGCAGGCGCCGCGGGCGACGTCTTTCGCCGCGTCGATGGAAGAGTATATATGCGAAGTTGACATGATGGTGAGGTTTCTGGTTGCTCGATCCGCAAGTTTCTTTGTTCTGTTTTGGTTTCCAAAGTCTTGGGGGGAGGGCTTTTTGTATTCGTTGATTGAGTTGTTGCTCCCGTGTGAGTTGAGGAAGAAAGTGATGCGGAGTGGTTGTGGGCGGAAACTTTTGGGGCAGTACCGTAGATGGGGTTTGACTGAGATGAGGAGAGAAGAAGAAACACAAGAAAAAGAAAAGCAAGGTAAAAGGGAAAGGTAAATAGTTTGTACGCAAGGCGGCGAAACAAAGTTTGGCGTTGGTATGGCCGGGAGCAACAGAGCTCCCAACCACAACTGAGAGAGAACCGCCAGGGCGCCGCAAGGGAAGAGGAGGGGGGGAGGGTCCAACAGAGAGCATGAGGTCGGACGAGGTTAGGGTGTGTGTGTATTATGGAGGTGGTGGAAAAGGAAATATGCTTTCGTCAGAGGCAAATAATAACCATCATAATGGCTCGACGATTTTCTTTTTTTCTCTCTCTTTTTTGTTTCCTCTCTTTCCTCCTCCTCGCCTCCTCTTCAAAGTCACAAACATAGGTAGTCACTCACCAGCAAACTCAACCCCTGCTTGGGGCTCAACTGAACCCTCTCCCGAAGGGGGGGGAACCGGGCCGGGCAGCCAGAGTCCCCCCCTCCCGGTCTCTTTGTGGACACTGAAAAGCAAAAAAACCAATAAATATGAAAGGGCAAAGAAAATTGAATCCTGGTCAAAAATTGCGGATATTGGATGCAAAGAATGGACAAGGTCTCGGGCGTCGTGGATATGAACCAGATCGGGGAGGGGCGCGGGATCGGGGGGGCGTGTGTGATCTACGTTTGTCTTGGACAAAACAAAAGTCGTGCAAAACTTGGGGTTGGGTTTCTGGCATCATGGAAATGCTGGGCCGCCCTTCCCCTTCCCCCTCCCTTCCCCCCTCCCTCCCTTCATTTCAGTGCCCCCCAGCTGTTTTCTTTTCGGCCTGATGAATGGATGGGGTTCTCTCACATGTGCATGCTCGCGCGCACGCGCATGCCCGCCGCACTGCCTGCGGCCAAGCAGGTCAACCCAGTCCGCCTGCATGGAGGAAGGGTTGGGGGGCGTTTGGCCTGCTTTCTCCCCATGTCAGATGTCAGCTGCCCGTGACTTGGGCACGTTTTGGGGTAGTAGTGGTAGTGGTGGTGGTGGTTGTGGTGACGGTGATGTTCTCCTCATTGTCTTGTTGGTTGGGCTGCTCTCTGAGCATTTGGTCCAACGTCTGGTGATGCTGCCACTGCTTGGAGCTGATGACTTGCTGCACGATGAACGTGGGCAGGCTCACATCCCCGCCTTCGTCTACACGAGATGGCTCACACGACTTGCTGAGGCGCTGCGCCAAGCGGTGTTTATTCCTGTCCGCTGCGTAATACATGAGTCCCAGCATTTGGTGGTAGTGCAGCTGTGCCCACTCAATGTTGATTGGTTAGTCCGCATCAAATTTTAAGAGAAGCAGGTATTATGAAATCAATGTGTATTTGTATCCATCGGAAATTTATAGCATACTTATTACTGGTAGAACACGATGTTCCTTGCCAGTTTGGTACCGGTCAAGTGACGTCGGTTTGCCATATCTCTTGGCACAATGCACTGACCTCTCAGAACGTAGGCAGGTGTGAAGACGGCTAAGAGGTGAAAATGCATCAGTCGTCAATGCGTTTACCGGGATGCTCCCAGTAATTTCTTCGTTTTCTTTGTTCTTATTGTTTCTTGATATCTCAGTCTCTATCTTGCCCGCCCAACTTGCCAGTGTGAAACGAAACGACTCTTTTTAGAATACCAAATACGCCCATTCGATTTTTCCAACCTGCGGCTGGCAATAGTCAAAGTTGATACACCCGGGCTTAGGCCTTAGTCGTGGGAACCTCCTCGACGTCATCCTCCTCCTCGTCGCCGCTGTCGACATCCTCGGCATCGTCGCCACCGAGATCGGGCATCTCGCCGCCGCCGGCCAACTTAGAGAAGTCGATGCCGCCAAAGTCACCTAGGAGCCATTAGTACATGTAACATATGGGTCAGGTCAGGCGGAAAGGCAGGTATGCAACCTGGCGCCAGCGCACCAGCGACGACCATCTCCTTTCACACCAGCATCTCACGTACCTCCCATGCCAGGCATGCCGCCCATACCGCCAAACTGTGAGAAGTCCTCCTCAGGGGCCTCGTTCTGCTCGTCCTCATCAACCCACTTATCGAAGTCGGTCTTGAGGAAATGCAGACGCTGGCTGTCCTTGAGCAGGCGGGGCCAGTACTCCTCCTTGAGCTCCTTCTTCTGGAGCTTCATCTCCACGTTCTTGGCCGTGTGGTTGATCTTGCTCTCGGCGGGGTCGATCTCAGCAAAGAAGTCGAGCACGACATGGTACTTGCGCTTAAGGGTACCCGAAGTGCCGGTGAAGGAGAGTGAGGTGGGGGTGAGGTCCAGCTTGATGTCGTCCTTGGGAACGTCGGGGACGGAGATAGTCAGGTAGACAAAGTTCTTGGCGGCATCGGAGCTCGAGGAGCGCTGGGCCCAGAGGACTGCAAAGTCGTTAGCATGCAGTCGAGACAGCCACCGAGCTGGTGCGTCGGTAAGTGGTAGTGGCGGTGGTGGGCGTCGCGCGGAGAAAACAAATCATCGGCCAGCTTCGATTGGGCCTGGATGCATGCGCGTGGCGCGACGGGCAGCGTTCCTTTGGCGACGCAGGATAGCTGGCGGCAGTCGGGGACGAATTCCGATAGCTCTCGCGCTCGAAGTTGGCTGTGCACACCGAGATGGAAAAAGGCGACGTACCTTCAGGAGTGGCGGTCTCGGTAGACATGGTGGAGATTTGTGGTCGGGGTTAAATGAAATTGCTTGCTGCTGCGACGAAGTCACAAGAAAGAAAAAAAGCTACGTCTGCTGAGCAATGGCTAGTCGTGCGCTTTCGAATGCGGGATCGTGAGGTGAGGTATGGAGGAGTGGAAGATGTGATGGAGCAAGAAGGTTGATTTCAGAGGTGGCGGCGCAGTTAGAATTGTGCTGCAGCAAACGGAGCTTCTGCCACTGTAGGTAACTACCTAGGTGTTACTGTTGGGGGATTTTTGTTTGCAGTGTTGTTGCCTTGCCCCCCTCTCCTTCCATTGCCCACCTTCAGCCCTTTCTGGCACATTCTACGGTGGCAGGGCCCAGCTCCGTGAGCTAAGGAGTACAAAGCTGTCGTAGCAGTCCTCCTGCTTACATCAGGTACCTTGTTAACGTCATCGCACTCAGTGGTACTGTGTGCCGACCACAGTAACAGCTGCCCCTCTGCTGGTCGCCGCGCAGATGTGGGCCGCCTCGGCGGGCAACCTGTGCCGTCGTCTGGTAGGTATTTATGTGTGGCGGCATTGTACGGCGCGAATGCCTTTAGTTGACGGCCAAAGACGTGTAAAGGCGCCGACTATCTGTTCTGCGAGAATTGACTGCAACTTCCAAAAGCTGTCTCATCTCGGCTTGAAAATTAGCTGCATGTCAAGGCCCTCTGTGAGCGCCGTTGTCAGTGGGCAGAGCAACCCCGCTGCGCCACATCTTCAGGTGGCTGCCTCTGCTGCGTTGACTTCGGTGGCTGTGGGGTTCACTACGTGATGTCTGGCGTTGCGTCGCTGCTATTACCTCTCGCTGCATCCCACTTCCGTTGCTATTGACAGCCTCAGACTCACCAGGCTCTGCAGCCAGAGCGCTAGCACGGCACAGCTACCTATCTACAAGACGCACACGAAACAAGCACGCAATCGCAACCTCTAGCTTAGATTAACCTCCTCCGACCGTCATCTCTGGCCTTGATTTACCAGCTTCCCCGCGCCGAAAACCATGGAGACGCTTAGGGCCGTCTTCACCAAGCCGGACCCTCAGGCACAGGTACGCGATAAGCTACTCAAATGCCCTTGATTTCTTCTTCAACGTGCTCTCCTGACGCCCAGCCCCATCTGTCACTTTAGGCCCGAAAATGCAACGCACTATTGCGCACCAACATCCGCAAGCTCGACCGCGACATCAACAACATCAAGCAGGCCGAGGCCAAGGCGCGGCAGCTCATCATCCAGGCCGACCGGCGCGGGCAGCGCGACCCGTCCCGCGCCGCGCAGGCCCGCAAAGAGGTGCGCCTCTACGCCGGCGAGCTGATCCGCGCGCGGCGGCAGACGGCGCGCCTGCACACGGCCAAGGCGCAGCTCGGCTCCGTGCAGATGCAGGTCAGCGAGGCCTTTGCCGTGCGCAAGATTGAGGGCTCAATCCGGTCCAGCGTCGGCATCATGAAGGACGTCAATACGCTCATTAGCCTGCCCGCGCTGGCCGTCACCATGCGCGAGCTCGGCACCGAGCTCGTCAAGGCCGGCATCATCGAGGAGATGGTCGAGGACGTGCTGCCCGAGGACGCCGACCCGCTGCTGGAGGACGACGCCGAGGTTGACAGGGTCCTGAGTCAGATCCTCAAGGACAAGAAAGAGACGACTGCTGTGGCGGCGCCGTTGCCAGCGGCGCCGCTGCCGGATCCCGAGGTACCCGTCGCGGCGGAGGAGGTGGAGGAGGACCCGGAGGAGATGATGGATCAGATGCGAGACCGGCTGAATGCCCTACGAAGCTAGACGCGGAGAGGATCGTGGTTGTATGCCATGCGATACCGGTCTTTTGTTTGGTCATGGCAGCGGCGTTTGGCGCTTGGGATACATTTGCTTTTCAGCCTCTTGGAATACGTAAACATCAGACAGGTCTCAATTCTGATTTTTTTATTACAAAAGCTAGCATGTAGCAATGCTAGTTTGACACGAAACAGTAATACGCCACGACCTAGAAACATTACCCATGACTCGGTGACGAAGTGTAAGTAATTACCGGCCAAGTACCATCAGTGGGGACTTCGCGAACAGGTCACCAGGAAGACGTATAGCATCAATACAATTCACCTCTCTTTAGATGGCAAAAAACCCTATTAAAATCCTGTCCTCGATTTGCTTTCCGCACCTGCTGTGTTCCCTCCTGTGAAGCGGTGCGTGCGGCGGTTGGGTTACAAGAATGGCCCGGGCGCTAATCTCCTAGGTTGACCGATTGTAAACAGCAGCGACGTCAAGGCTCCCACCGCCTCGGAACGAGCTTCCTCCCTGTCACAACCCGTCTCGAGGGACACAGCCATGTCGTCTCTGGTACGCACGCGGTCACTGCGCAAACCCGCCGGCCCCACGGCTCTGCATCCCCCCCGCGAACGCCCCGGCGATCCGAGCCCCGATCCCAATCGCAACGCCTCGCCTAGCCGCCTCCCCACGAAGCCAACCTCGCGGCCGACGAGTTCCGCCAGGACGACAGCAACAACAACGACGACGGGACTCGCAAGGTCGGCGAGCGTGCGCTTGAACAGGCCAGGAAGCTCGTCGTCCAATACGTCGTCCTCCGCCGCAGCGGCGCCGACAATTCCTAAGCGGTCCGTCTCGCTGGGCAAGAAGACCGCTCCCGCCAGCAATGCCCAGGGTGCCACTGCGGTGCCGCCCGCAAGGAAGGACACGCGCAGGTATCCGCCGCTGTCCTCGGTGACGCGGCCATCCTCGATGGTCTTGAGGCCCACGTCGGCGGGCTCAGCGGCATCAGCACCCACGGCGAACAGACGCACGACGCCGACGCACGCGCGTGCCAACAGCACTGCAGCGTTGGGCACAATACCCGCGTCCAGCACATCACGACGGCCCACGACGCAACCAGCAGCCGCTTTGCAAGACCGGAAAAGCAGGTCTCGGCCGCCGTCGCGTGACTCGGCATCATCAGCAGCACCCGCCGCTCCAGGCACGCCCAGGCAACGTACCGTGCCCGCCGACAAGCAGGCCCCGCCCACCACACCAGCAGCTGCCACCGACAAGACGCCGCGACTACGAGCATTCAACCCTCTGCAGCAGCGCTTGTCCCCCGGCAAGCCGAGCTCACCCCGGCCACCATCGCCGTTCAAGCCCCCAGCCGCGGTCGCCGCCGCCGCCGAGACAGCGCGCCAGCAGGCCGCGCTGCTACAACTACACCTACTGCACCGCGACGCCGACCTAGTCGTGGCGCAGTGGCACGCCAGCGCCAAGGTCAAGCTTGGTGCGCGCTTCCGCGGGCTGCGCGACGCCCACAGCGCGCTGGCGGAGCGCGAGGCCGCGGCCGTCGAGGCCGACAACGTCGAGGCGCTGCAGCGCTGGGCCGCCGGCGGCGGCGCCAGAGGGTGTCCGCCCTTGGACGAGAGAGTGCGGGCACTGGACGCTGCGATGAGCGGCGTCTGGGCGATGAGCGAGCCCGGCGGCAAGTACGCGCGTGCGGTGCGACGCTTCGAACGCTGGTTCGAGCGTGTCATGGATCTGGAGGAGGCGCGGGACAGCGGCACCATCGGTCTCTTGGTGGGCGGCGGCCGTCACCACGGTAGCATCGGTGGCAGCGGCGGTGTGGAGGAGGCGCTCTTCGTGCCGGAGATGGACCCGGCGTGGGCGGAGGACTGCGCGAGCATGGCCCGCAAGCTCGAGGGCTGGCAGTGCCAGCTAGATGACGCGGGTGGCGACGACGACCTTCGTTTAGTCGACAGCGACGGCAAGACGACGACGACGACGCTGGGAAGGATGCTGGATGGCGCGCGCAGCCTCGTCGCGGGCATGCTGGCGGAGCTGGCGGCCATGGAGGAGATTCGGCAGGCGGCGCTGGCGCGCGAGGAGGACTGGATCGAGGCCATGAACAGGGACGACGACGAGGATGACATGAGCCGGCGAGCTGGGGCAGTCTGGCGGGCTCTGTGAGGGATGGAGAACTGTTGGTTGGAGGAGACGAGAGCAGAGGGGAGATATTGATCATCATAACTGTGCATGAGCGGCGTTTTCCTTTACTTTTTGAACCGGTCATCTCACAACTGGCATCATAGCATTCTAGAACTTTTTTTGTGAGCAAAAGAATTGAAATTGTAAATCTCTATGCGTGTGATAAGGCAGATGAAAAAGTTTGTCTCAATACTTGTCAAGCTGCAGCTGCCGCTATCTAAATGCACTCCCTTCATATCATAGTCCCCCGCTCTCTCACGAAGCAATCTCACCACAGGCTCGACATCTCGCCCCTTGTTATTTTTCATCACCGTTTCATTTTTTTTTCTATTTCCTTGTTCTTCGGCGTCGACCTTCACAGGAACGAACGGCGGGGGAAGCCGACGCCCTCGACGGCCGGCTCGTCGACGAACCAGCTCGCGCGGTCCCCCGCGCCCTCGTTGACCAGCGTGCACGGCAGGCCCTCGGCGGCATCAAAGATCTGCTTCATGATGCCCTTCTTCCCCGCGCCCGTCGCTACGAACGCCACGCGCACCGCGTGCGTCACCACCGGCAGGGTGAGCGTGACGCGGCGCGCCGGCGGCTTCGGCGAGTCCTCGATGGGCGCGACCCACGCCGCCGTCTCGCGCAGCAGCTCGTGGCCCGGGAACAGCGAGCACGTGTGCCCGTCGGGCCCGCAGCCGAGCAGCACGAGATCAAAAATGGGCAGGCGCACCGAGTCCCGCGACGCGAACGAGGCGACGAGCGTCTGCTCGTACGAGTCCGCCAGCTCCTGCGCGTCCGCGAGCTGCGCGACGTCGATCGGGTGCACCGCCGGCCGCTGATCCTCGGGGAGCTTGTCCAGTAGCTCCTTCTTCAGAAGGGCGTAGTTGGAGTCCTCGTGGTCGAGGGGCACGGCGCGCTCGTCGGCGAAGAAGACCTCCCACCGGGCGAGGTCGAGGGCGTCGGCAGGGCTGGTGGAGGGGGCGAGGAGCGCGGCGGCGAGCGTCTTGGGGAGCGAGCCGCCGGAGACGGCGACCTTGAAGGTGTCGTGGCGCGCGAAGCCGGCGTTTTGGCTCTGCGCGACGTACTGCCGCAGGGCGACGGCGAGGGCGTCGACGCTGGGGAAGGCGTAGAGGTTGGGCTGCGTCTTGGGCATCGTTGTGTGTGGTGTGTGGGAGTGTGAGAGGGTGGGCGGGATGCTCGGCTATGGGTGGCGAGGAGGCGGCAGATAATTTTGTGAGGTCGATCGGGATGAGTTTTAGTTATCGACAGAGAATGTCGTCCGTTGGTACACAGGGGCTGGTTGAGGTTATGGTAGGTTTTGGGTTTCTGTAGTTGTAGATGGAGATTGGCGGGGTTGGAGGGTTGGAGGGTTGGAGGGGCTGTTGACCAGCAAGCGGTTTTTTTATCTGTTTGGGGCCGAATGATGTAATAGCACGGTCCTTGAATTTACTAGCAATTTCCTACTAGTTTGAACACATTTTATAGGCGTACTAATTGACATGCTGTTTATTTACTTATTTGGTGAAACTTGAAACATATACATTTGACTGTAGCCTGGAGGTGTAACACAGCACCCCTCTCTACTTCGCTGCCAAGCACAGCTCTACACTTATTAAATCAGAATGTCTGTAAGAACTTCCGCTTCTCGCCGTCGTCCCTTGTTACTTGTTGCATCCTTCGTTATGCCGTCATGCGGCTCCCCTCGTCTGGCAGGCCAGCCGCCCTGTTCAGACGGTTGCGGCGACAGAGCCGCATTCCCCCCCCCCCCCCTTGCGCTACACCACTTCTCACACTTCTCTCGCTATATTGACTATAGGCGATCCTAGGGTCTACAGCTGGTCATCATGCTCGGTCGCCCTGATACCCGACCCGCCAAACCTGTGATAGCTACCTACATAGCATCGAGGACAAGGAGACCAGCAAAGCCAGCTCCTCGATTTCAGTAGAAAATAAATACAGTTATGGAGGAGTTACATATGCTGTGTGCAAAAAAAAAAAAAAAAACTCGCGCAAGTCTGTTATAAAAACTATTTCATGCATTCTTCTAATTGGCAGCATAGCTCAGTATCTACATACCATAACGCAATCACTATTAATTGAGCTTTGATAAGCATTAGTCGCAGAATGGTCCTAAAATAAGTGTACTGAGGTGGCCAACCAACCGCGGGATAGGCATAGCTAAGCTCCAGGGGTCATGCTTACGGGATTATTGGAAATTCCATCTCGCCGTTGACGCTATTTTCAACGGGTGCGGTATGGCGTGGGGACAACTGCCTAGGCTCTTGACAAAGAATTTCAAGATAGAGACCGCGGATCGTCCAAGATCATTCGATAACTAGGGGTAATGATTTGCCATTAGCCTATTCCGAAGCGCCATCACTGTTGCGACGGCTATCCGCAGTCGACGCTGCTGGTTTTCGTGCGTCCTGTTTACGTAGTGGTATACCGAAATCATCGAACTCATAGGCGTACGACCATGGTCCTCAGCGTGTCAGGGCTGACTGTGGTGGCGGCTACCATGATGAATCCGTGGTCGGTGGCATGGGTTCCTGAACTTGGGCAAATCCTGGGTCCGGGGCGGGGGCGCGGCGTCTCGCAGGCTGGAGGCGAAACAATTGGTCCTAGCCGTGCCGCGGAGGGAGTAGCACGGGAGGCGACCGATGGTGGGAAGGCGAGAGCGCACCCCTCGATCGGGATGTGCAAATAGCACCATGCCACTACTCCGCCCACGGGCATGGAACCGTGCTACCCGTTCGGCGTTTGAGTCTCCCGGCAACGGAAATAAGTTGCCAAATGGTGATGCGCCAGGCAGCTTGATCGAATGACCGTTTTCCATGGCCAACGGCCAGACCGGCCAGACCGGCCGGGCCGACAGGGAACAGGGAACCCGGGGCAGGGGGACGGCATGCAGCATTCCTGTTCGTGGAAATATGCTAGTTATCATGGAAGCCCTATGACTTGTTGCAGAGGCAAGTCGTTGCAATGTGGCTTAACAGTTGACAGGCCGACATGGGCCCGGCGCTCGCCAGGGCGGGAGGCTGGACAGGCCCTTGGAGGAACCCTGTCCACCTGAGAACTTGCTTAGGTTGCATCAAGGTTCTAGCGCGGGAACTCGACTCTAGGATCTGCAAGGCGAGCATGCATCGAGGCTAGTTATTGAGAGACGTCGGCGTATTCGTCGATGAGATGAGACTGGGTGGTGAAGTAGGAGCTGGCTGGTCATGGGGTTTTAGAGTGAGACAATGCCGCTGTGCAGATTGGATGCCTCCTGCACCAGGCTGTCAGTTGTCATAACTGCTTGTCGCGCACGCGCCTTCTGGAGATGGTGGGAGATGCTTTATACGGCATGCCCGTCCTTGTGTGTGCATAATCGACATGCTTTGCGTCCATCCGGACCCTGGTTTGACAGTGTTTAAAATAGGTGGGTGGGAGGTGCAACAGTGGCGCTCCAGAGTGGCGCTGCATTGGGAGTGGCGTTGAAGAGTGGCGCTTTCAGGGTCCGTCCTGGGTATTTTGGTCAAAACCCACCTGTTGAGCGCCATTCAGCCTTTCAAGGCCTGGAAACCCGAGGTTTCCAGCGCCTTCCAGGGCTCTTCAATACCTTTTTTTTTTTTCCTTTTGCCTTGGCCTGCTGCATCTGCAGGGTACTGCATTTCAAAACACAAATACCTGCCTACCAACAGCGAATGGGCTTGGCCTCCCCTCTTGCTGTGGCGTTACCCCTCCTGCGCCCAGTTTGGCAATTTTTTTTTAGAGCGGCGCCCCGGCTTCATCGTTCCTGCCCACCTTTTCCTTGCTACTGAAAAATTTCGTGCTGCCCGAGGTTCTTCGTTTCTTTCCAACCCGTCTCACATTTTGCCTTCTTTTTGCCCAAAAAGGCCTTTCCAGGGGTGGCTTTGGCCATTTATCTTTCAAGATCTCCCCTTTCTGTCTATTTTTGAATTGTGCCTGCGACGTGCGTTTACACAGCAACAACGCATCGCGTCGTCTTTTCATCCCACCTCTGCCGCGGGGCACACTCCTGGCTGGCCACAGCTCCCTCCCACCAAAATCGCATCAGGATACGGTCAGGACATTGAACAACAAGTCGACTTTGGTCCAGCAACCCGTCACATCATTATTCGGCCTATCTAGTCCATTTCGGTGTCTGTTTCGAAACCTTTCATTTTGTCGTTTTCAATTTGTCCCGCAAAGTCTTTGGACTTCAGCCACCACTGCCGGTCCCCTGCAGCTTTCAAGCTTCGATTCAGCTATATAATTACACAACATAATCACCGCAAAATGTCGGAAATCGATGTCCAAGAGCAGCTGCTCGATCGCCGCCTCCAGCTTACCGAAGGCCTCATCAGTCTCCCCTACGACCTCGTCTTGTACATAGAACGTGCCATTGTGTACGGCGACCTTGGCTATCCTGATCTCGCCGCTGGCGATGCCTACCGGGCGCTACTGCTGACCGATGAAGTCCTCACTGACGGCTTCGAGTTCCATGAGCAGGCTTTGGCAGCTCTCCGCATGCGCCTGCCGCCCCCCCTACCCGATGTTCTCTTATATGGCAAGCTTGCTGACGAGTGGTCCCCTCCTCGCGGCGTCGAGGACCAGGACAACGAGGAAACCGTGCATGCGCTGGCTCGCCTGTGCTCAATCCGCGCCTACCAGATTTTATCTATAAGTCTCCTCCTCTGCGGCTGCCTCAAGTCAGCCTTGACATTTTGCGAGCGCGGCTTAGCCGTCAGTCCGGGCAACCAGGAGCTCCTCAACACCAAAGCAAGCATTGAGACGGTCGCCTGTCGACGGCTGCGCCGCGAAAAGTTCGACGTCAACGACCTTCCTGACTCCGGATTGGTGCGCCGTGAGGTATACCCGTGGAATGATCACGAGCCGGACCGTTTCGATCCGGCGTCCCTCGATGCCCTCAACGCCGACCTCAAGAAGATGGCCCCCAAGTGCGCCGTCAAGGTTGCCACGCTACCCGTTCTGCTCGAGACGGCAAGTAGCAGCACCGACTCACTTGACATCATCCCCACGTGTCAGCAGCTAGGCGTCTTTGCCCAGGAAGACATTGAGCCCGGCGAGGCGGTTCTCCACGAGTACACCCTGCTCACGGCCAACAACCGGCTGAAAGACTCTGTCTGCGATGCCTGCAGCTGCGACTTGCCACCTATTGGAAGCGAGCAGTCGCCAGTGCAGTGCGATGAGTGCTACGACACCGTCTTCTGCAGCCAGTACTGCCACGATGAAGCTCAGGCACGATACCACCCCGCGGTCTGCGAAAAGGACGTCGACGCCATCGCCAAGGACGCTGACAAACACGAGGCCGACGACACACTCTACCTGCTTCTGCTCGCACGCGTCCTTGCCATCGCCGCGCACCAGGAAACACACCCCCTTGATGTCCGCGAGGTGCGTTTTATCTGGGGAGACTTCGTCCCGAGCCGCACCAACGACATTGACGTGTCGCCGTCGGCTGGCCCGCCGCCCGCGTGGACGCTACCATTTTCGTTCAAGTACAACATCGAGACGCCACTGCACCTGCTTGAGAAGATGGATATTGACGCCTACGCCTCGCTTGCCGAATATGACCTATGGATCCTTAATACCCTGTACGCCAAGTTCCGCGGCACAGCTTCAGCACGCAAGAGCCCCCGCGACGGCCGCCCCGATGTTGCCGCTGTCCACCCCTACTGGTGCCTTGCCAACCACGACTGCGACCCCAACGTCACTTGGGATTGGGGTGGCCGTATGGTCCTACGCGCAACGACGCAACGAAAGGTTGCCGGACGCCCTGGCGGTATCCGTGCTGGTGACGAGATCCTTAACCACTACTGCGACATTGACTTACCTGTCCAAGAGCGCCGTGAGTGGGCGCGAGGCAGCCTCGGCGGCTGGTGCATGTGCCAGCGCTGCCGCACCGAAGCTGCCGACAAAGGGGAAGACGGCGGCGAGGGTAGACAGGACGAGGTTTTTAATGGTGACTCGTGACATGCGTAGCGAACTCGCGGTTTTAATGAGTGCTGGTTTCTTGTTATAATGCTTTTTACTTCTCCGCTCTGAACATACGACACGACAATGCTTAACTTGTAGTGGCGATGCAGGTACAAGACGCAGATACACACATGTATATAGAGATATCAACATAGCCAAATTACATAAAAGAATGCTGGAGCTATATGCGTCTGGCAAAGTACTAAACTGGCTCAAATATCAAGGACGTTGAAGCATCAATAAATAATCATGACGTCCACCAGAGCAGACTCTGTACTTGCAGGCCATGCACCTGGAAACGAAGGAGACTTTTTCCACTTTTTATTGTATTTATAACTTCAGAGTAGGACGATGTTGTAAAAGGTACGTCTACACTGCTAGATTCTTCCTTGCCGACACCACAGAGAATAACAAAGAACATAAAAAGAAAGGCCAGCACAGTCGCTTACGTGTTAGCATAACCGTCCAATCAAGTTAACAAAGAAAATTGAGCACAGCCCCCTTTTACTCTTCTCCCAACTCTCGTCTCGTCTGTCAGGCAGCGTGGATTTAGCGGTTGGCGCCGGGAAGCGGTCGCGGTCCAACAATCTGCCTGCGTCCGGCGCCGATGCCCTGGGAGCCCCTGTTCTGCGAGTCGCCACCGGTATAGCCGCTCCACTGGCCGACGTCCCAGCGGCCGCCTATGCCGCCTCCTATTCCATCTACGCCGGCATCGCCGGCTGGCACGGTGCGGGCGGCCGTCTCCTTCTGGGCCTCCTCCCACTCACGCTGACGCTCGCGTTCCATCTCCATCTCGCGCTCGAGGAGAGACTTGCCAGCCCATCCGCCGGCCTTGGTATTAGCCTGGCCCTGCTGCCGGCGGCGGTCCTCAGCGTCCCGCTCCTCGGTGCTGCTGCCGACCTCACGCGAATACGTCTGCGGAGTCGCGGGTGAGGCTGGCGCGGGGTTGCTGGCAAGGAAGCGGCCGGTGCGGTTCTGCGGTGTCGGCGGCGACTGATACGTCGCGGGGTCGGGGAGCGGCCGGCTGCTGCCGCCGGTGTTGTGAGACTTGACCTTGGGCGCGATGGTGGCAGTTGGGTCGGGTAAGGGTCGTGCTGACTGCGGTGGCGGCGGAGAGCGGACTGCAAGTGCCCGTGGTTCTGGCGTCCGCTGATTATGCGGGCTAAGTTTGGGTGTCCGCTGCACTGGCTCGGGCATGGCGGACTCCTGCTGCTGTTGGTTCCATTGCGTATGCAGGTACTCTCGCTCTCCTTGGGCCCAAGAGTCCTGTCGCATGGGCGGGCTCACGACGGGTGCCGCAGCGCGTGGTCGACTCCGCGATCTGGCTTTGGGAGATCTCGTCCCAGTCGGTGGCGACTTGAATGCGCCAACACTGGAGACAACAGACGATCTACCGGACCCGCGGCCCTGTCTCTCCCGCTCGTATTCCGCCTCACGCCGGCGTGCTTTTTCGAGTTCCTTTTCGAGGGCCCGTATACGGCTGCTATCGTCGGTCGCATCCCCGCTGATGCCACGGTCTGCCTGGTACTGGCTCAGATACTGTCCGCGCAACTTCACTGGACTACGACTCCTCGCCCGTTGTCTTTCTTCCTCCAACTTGGCCTCAGCTTCAGCTTCCTCTTTCTTGCGTCGCTCTTCAGTCAACTTCCACTGTCGCTCCTCTTCCTCCCATCGTCGCTTCTCATCGTCCGCTTTCTGACGCAGCTGTCGTGTTTCTGCTTCCCAACGTTCCTCCTCTTCCTTTTTTGCTTTGGCTTCTTCCGCTGCTAGGCGTTCTCGCTCTTGTTGATCTTCTTCTTGGCGCAGACGTTCTTCTTCGGCGGCCTGCTCCTTGCGTATACGCTCCTTCTCAGCTAGGCTGGGGACTCGAGGTCCGCTGTTGATGATTTGTCTGCGGCTGCCGAACTGAATGCCGAGATTTCCTTGGCTGGCGCCACCCAAATAGCCGTATTGTGAGATGTTCCAGGCTGGCGTTGATGCGTTTTCTTGCTCCTTCTTGCTCCAACTGCTAACCGGGGCGGGAGAGCCAGTATCGCGCGTGGGGCTCTTGGTCGGACTCCAACGGCCGGGAACCGAGTCTCCTGTTCGCGATGGAAGCATGCTGGATCGGTTCGTGTTACTATAGGCGGATGACGTGTTGCTCGTGACGGAGGTTCCGCGACCGCGGAGACCGCCAGCTATAGGCGTCGATGGTGCGCCGCCCGGCTGCGACGAGCGAGGGCCAATGACATTGGGAAAATGCTTCGGGTTCGTGCTATTGGCAGCTCTACTGAATGCACCGAGGCACTGTAGGACTTGTGCCGGGTCTTTTTGTTCATAGAGGTCGACGGTGAGGAAGATGTCATGCTCGTGAAGGTTTAGCGGCGGAGACTGGCAGGCTCGAAGGAAGTGGGAAATATTCTCCATTTGAACAAAGGGCATGGCTGATTGTTTGAACTTGATTCCGGGGGCAGGTATGGCCAGATTAATGAGTCTGTACGGTTAGAGATGTTTAGCTGTGCAACATGGGGATAGCAGTGGACGATCGAGGAAGACTCACTTGCAGAGAGCAACGCCATCCTTCAGAGCTTCGAGGAGATCTGGCGAGGACAGCCTTTCGCCCAGCGACTCTTCCACCCACGTCCGCGCCTCGTTGGCAGCAGCCGGGGTATATTTGTCAAGGCGCATTTTGCGCAGGTCCTTGTCGAGCGACGACACAGACGCCATAGTTTGATACTGGTCGAGTCGGACCAGACGGATGCGCGAGGAGAGTAGTGGCAGATCCTGCTAGTGTGCTTCCCTGGGGTGTCCTACGAGGAGGACAGACAGTGTCATTCGTTTTGAGTGCTGTACGCGGGGCAGGCGCCGGTGGCATTCAGGGTAATGGCACCCGTCGGCGGAAGCAGTAGACAAGGGACGAAACGTGAGATTGAGAAAGGTTCCTGAGCGGGAGGACCGGAATGCGAGGTGTTGTATTGGGCGATTTATTAGCACTGTGGTATTTGGTGCATTTCAGGAAGGGACGGGAGGGAGCCTCGCAAGGTAAAAAGGAGGGGCAGACGAGACGAGGGCTCAGGCTGCTGTGATGGCTCAGACAGCGGAAATAGAGGAACCTTTCGGAGTCGAAAAAATGATGGAAATTCCGTAAATTGCTAGCCAATGCTACAGATACGTAGCAAGTCGCGAGGGTTGCACGAGCCGGACTGTAGGTGATGTTGGATGCGTGGCGGCATGAGGCAAGTCGTCATCAACAAAGAGGCTGCTGAGAGAGGTGGGGCAGCCCGAGCCGTCCGCCAAGGCAAGGTAGAGCAATTCAGGACAAAGAAGAGCAAAAAGGTACTTTGTCAAGGGTCCCTACAGCGTTCTGTTGGCGCTATTGTAGCGTCTGTTAGCGGGCGCAAGACAAGTACCTCGCCGCCAGGCCTTGTTTCGTCACCAAACAAGCTGCCTAATTAGGCGCTAAGTCGGTCCCCATGGGCAACCTGCTAGTTACCCTGGACGATGAAGACAAGACCATGATAAAAGGCTGATATTGACTGCCAATATTATGAAAGTCTCCTCAATTATTTTGCAAATTGAGTGCAATGAGTAACTTGTGCATATGTCGTTCTACTGTATGCGGTGGCATGGTTGCGGTTGATGAACGGTGTGTTTGAGACGGGTTTGTAGACAATCAAATGATCAACAACTGGTAAGGATGATTTTCCCGAATTTCCCGAAAAGAGATCGCCAAAGATATGAAACTCGGAAGTAGAAACAACCAACATCCTGTCTGTTGCCTAAAGTTAAAAAAGACTCCGACGACGCCACGGCGCTGGACAGCTTTCAGCTGAACGGCTTCTTCACGCCCTCCACACCACAGTTCAGCCCAACACCGTGACGATCATCACTACGAAAACATGCCGCCACCAACTTCCCTTTCAGAATGCGAAATACGAAGCTCACAGCCATGTAGCTATATATATGAGGGGAACGAGCCCGCATGAGCGTCGAACTTGAAAACAACCAGCACGCACCAACATCGCGACCCTCTCAATCCTCACCACAATCTCAACTACTAAACAACAACAACATCATGGCCGCAGCCGCTCCCTTCACCACCTGCCTCTGGTTCGCCGACGAGGCCGAGGAAGCCGCCCGGCACTACGTCTCCATCTTCGCCCCCGACGCCGCCATCACCCGCACCCAGCACTACACCGCCGCCGGCCAGACCACCCACAAGCAACCCCGGCTCCGTGCTGCTCGTCGAGTTCACCCTGCGCGGCCAGCGCTTCGTCGCGCTCAACGGCGGCCGCCAGGAGTGGTCGTTCAACCCGTCCGTCTCGTTCCAGGTGGACTGCGCGGACCAGGCCGAGGTGGACCGGCTGTGGGAGGCGCTCGGCAAAGATACCGTCGACCCGGCGTCGCGGCGCTGCGGGTGGGTGGCGGACAGATACGGGGTGTCGTGGCAGGTGGTGCCGGCGGTGATGAAGAGGCTGCTGGGGTCGGAGGACAGGGAGGCGGCGGACAGGGCGATGGTGGCGATGATGGGCATGGAGAAGTTGGATATTGCGGCGCTGCAAAAGGCCTACGACAATGCGTGACGAGCCAAGCAAAACACGGTCAAATAATGACCCTGGCTTATGCTTTAACAACTGGTATTAATGGATGAATTTCAACGCTACATGGAATCTATAGCCAAATCAAAACATATAAGAGAAACGCTAAAGCCGATTCTATGCGCCAATCATGACTGTATACCGCAGTCTTTTAATCCCATCCCCCACTCAGCTGCTCTTCTCCTGTACAATGACCGTCTCATCCCCCAACGACTTCTCGTCCCTCTGCCGCCTTGCCTGCATCTTCGCCGCCGCCCTGGCCCTCTTGCTGTCCATGCGCGCCTGATCCTCACGCAACTGGCGGATGAGTCTGCTCTTTGCGCGAATCCGACCTCCGTACCGCCAAAATACAAACGGTATCGGGATCATGATAATCTCTGCGACTCCGAGCACGGTGCCAGCCCAGCGCGGCGTCAGCGTGGCGTACATGGTCGGCCCTGCGAGCGGCAGCGTGCCGCCGATGACGCTGCGGATAAAGGCGTTGCCGGACAGCGCGCTAGCCGCGAAGATTCCGTAGGCACCGGCGAGGTAGTTAGAGCCGTAAATGAAGACGATGGTGTTGCCGAAGCCAAAGGGTATGCCGAACGCGATGGGAACCGCCCAGTGGATGCTCGTCGGCAGGCACGTCCACGAGAAGCCCATTTGGCCGATGCTCGCCGCGATGGATCCCGCGGCCATGACGATAGCCTGCGCCTCGGGAAGAACCTTGCCGGTTTCTGGGTCGCGCGGTTGCCGGTTGATGATTCGTCGGAAGATGGGCTCGCCGCAGAGCGAGGTAAGTGTGCCGATGCCGATGCCGATGAAGGACAGGCCGGTGGTGCCAGCGGACCAGCCTCGGTGCTGCGAGAAGACGACGGGGTAGGCGACGAAGCAAAGGTACAAGACCGCATAGACGATGGAGATCCTAGCGGGGATGTCAGTAACAGACGCCAGGTTTGTCAGTGTTCTTGGCAAGTGATGGCTTACCAAACGTTCATGAACCACAAGATCGGTTCTGTCGCGGCAAGAATAAACGGCCGACTTAGATTGATCTTTAACAGGTGCAGCGTCGACAGCTTATAGTCATATTGACACCAGTATCGAGGGTCATCGTTCTCCTTGCGCAGACGCGCGGCCTTTTTGCGAAGGACGGCCGGCGCATACGTCTCCTTGACGGTGAGCATCATGAAAAAGGTGGCACCGCCGAGGATGAGGATGACCCAGTTGGCCCAGCGCCAGCCGAGATACTGGAAGACGAAGCCGCCGATGATGGGGCCGGTGACGGGCCCGTTCATCGGGGCCAAGCTGAAGAGCGACATTGTGCGCGCCAGGTAGTCGGGGTGCGAGATGTCGACAATTGTGCCCGGCGCATTCCCGACCATGACGGAGCCAAACAGGGCACTGGACGGTGTTAGCTGGTGATTGCGCTTATAATGACATATTTGCGGATAGGGAAGCATGCAAAGGCCACTTACCAAAAAAACCTGACGACAATGATGGCTGTCAATGAGTGCGCAACTCCGGACGGGATGATGAGCAGCGACCAGCCGGCGATGCACACGAGGTACACGTTGCGGCGGCCGTAGAGCTCACTAAGCGGCGCCACGATGAGGGTGCCGACGGCCAGGCCGAGGAGGTACGTGGTGAGGCCGAGTGTGACAATCGTCGTCGATGCGCCAAACTCGGCGGCCAGACCCGGGGTGGACGCCGTGTAGCTGCTACTGTAGAGGGTGGTGCCCCAGGTGCCGATGGAGGCGACGAAGACGACCCAGCCGCGGTACCAGAGCGGCCAGTTCTTGGGGTTCTCGGGGTCGCCCTCGTCGAAGAGCACCTCGAACTCGGGTGGGCGCGAGGCGACGCTGCTGGCGTGGCTAAAGGTGTGCGTCACGCGCCCGCGGCGCTCCTCGTCCGTCTCGAGATCGACGGTGACGGCGCGCTCGAGAGTCTCGTAGAGGTCCTCGTTGTCGAGGCGCTGGGTCTCGGCCGAGTTCCGGCTGCGAAGGGACCGAGGCTGGCTGTGGTGGTGGTTCTTGATGGCCTCGAACTCGGGGGAATCGGTGTCGGACGGCGGCGAGGAGGACGATGAGCCGCCAGTCGTCGAGCTGGAGGCCGGTGGCGGCGCAAAGGCCTTTTCGGGATCGTGAGGCGGCGTCATGGTCTGGGCTTCATAAAGAGAAAGCCGTTACCGGTGTCTGAGACAGCTGCCGGCCAAGACTGGTCCGGGCCGGGGAGAGACGCTGTGTGCGTGCGTGCGTGTGTCTGCGCCGAATCCCAACCTAAGTCTATTCACTGCAGCAAGTGTATTGATGAGACACGGCGAGGTTTCAACATTGGTCTGGAAGTTTGGTGTACAATGTTGTAAAAGAAAGTCGGAAAGGAAGAGTGGGAAGGAGGAGGAGGAGGTGCAACCCGCCTGTACTTCCTTCGTTTACGACGCTGTGACCTTTCCCAGTTTTTTGTCCTTTCTCAGACATCCTCCACACAATAAACTGGGGGAAGCAGTCGGGCTGGCAATTGACCCCCATCCTCGTCCTTTTAAATTAATTAGCGTTCGCAATGGAAAGCGACCCAATCCAAGTTGAACTTGGATGAAAAGGTTAGCCGGCGAGCCACCCCGCTGACGGGACCCAGTAGCGGAAACAAGGTCGCCAATAACTGAGCCCAGAGAAGACGCCACGTCCGCGGACTCTGATCCGGCACACGGAACGGGCTGCCCTGCGAGTGGAGGAGGATGGCTGGATGGAAGAGGAGGGAGGGGGGCATGTCCATGAGTCGACCGGCCGCAACAGGACCGGAAGGGTTGCTCCAGTCTGACTTGCTGTGAATTTGCCCGTTGTGGGACGACAATGCAGCTACGGGTAGAGGAATCACGGATGTGATAAATGAAGAAGAGAAAAGAAAAGAAAAGAAAAGAAAAGAAAAGAAAAGAAAAGAAACACGAACCATTTGACGCCGTGTAACCGGGAAACTCCCCCATGCCAGTCGCTGGTGTCACGGTCCCACGGACCTCAGCCGGCGAGCCTGGTCCGATCGGCCGAGTTGTGGTAGTGTGTGCAAGAGGGCGCGCCCAAGGCATCGACGTTTGGTGCGATGGCCGACCGATGTGGACAAGGAGACCGCCTTTTGAGTTGAGCGGGAAAAAGAGGAGCAAGATAACCTTGATAGCGACGAAAGCAAGCACCGATGTTGGGACCAAAGACAAGGGCTGCTTGTCTGCCTGCATGGGATGAAGAAGCACTGTGAGCGACAGCGGCGGCGGTCGGCACGATGCACGAGCGTGAATCGTACCCCTGTCTCCGCGGGCCTATAACTGCCGCGTTGAAGAGAAAGAAAAAAAACTATTATTTAGTACATATGGCCAACGATTTGTGTGTGTGACTGTCTCTCAGCCTCTTGGGGTCGGAATGCCGCAAATCAGGCTGTAAAACTCAGTGTTCCCTGTCGGAATGGCGTTTCCGCGCCCCCGAGGCCCTTATCGAATAGTTACCAAGAGCCGGCAAAACAGGGAAATGCTGATAATCAAGCGAGAGCCAGCTTTTTTAATAAAAATCTAATCAAAAGATCTACCATAAATTGATCTTGATGCCATTCATCCAATAATTCCCTTGTCGCAATCCCGCAGACGCCTGTACCGGCAGAGTGTCCCTTGGCATTATGCGGTTCGTTCTTTGCTTGTAGCGTCCTCCGTGGGACCGCTGCGCTGTAACCGTTTGGGCAAGACCTTGCGACGATCGCTGTGTTCTGCTCGGTAACCTTTACCACCTACCTAACCGGGCTTGGCCTCTCAAGCCGTGAGTTAGCCTGGCTGCTGGTGGCGGCAGAAAAAAGTAGCCTCACCATTGACGTGCAGCATCATTTATCAACGCGACAGAGGCGAAATCCTTCACCAGCCTACCGCCTACCACTCACCGCATCAAACAGCCCCGTTGATACTTGGCAGTCATGGTGGGCAAGACCATCGGCCCCATCGGCCGAGCCTGGCTCCAGTGGAAATCGTTGCGCCTGCCCTGGCGCAAGCGCTTCCTCGTCGGTACGCCACCCTCCCGCCCGCCGAGGAGACCCCCCCCGACCTCGAGGGCAACACCTACTGGGAGTTCCGCCTCACCACGCGCGGCACCCGCGAGGCCACCCCCAACGCCCTCGGCGAGGTCGAGCGCTGGCGCCGCATCGTCCACTACCCGCGCTCCGCGCACCTCTCCTCCGTCCGCGTCGGCCCGCTCTGGCACCAGTGGCTGCGGTACGCGCGCGCCGACCCGCCCAGCCTCGAGGAGCAACGCGAAGACGTCGCACGCCAGGCGCGCACGCGCGTGCTGGCCGCCGACGCGGACGCCCGCTGGGCCGCCAAGCCCCGCGTCATGGAGGATCCTTTGCCGGGGGAAGAGCGGTCCCTGCCCGGCGCGACGACGACGACGACGACGACGAGTGCGCAAGAAGCCCCGGAACAGACAACGTTGCGAGCCGAGTCGAAACGAAGGAGACGGAGCGCGCGCGCGGGTGGAGCGGCGCAGAAAGAACAACAGGAGGAGGAGGAGGAGGAGGCGGCGGTTGATCCGCAGGACCCGTGGAAGCAGGCGCGCACAAGAGGGCCCAGCGAAGACTGGCAGCCCCAGGCCTGGAGTCCGAATGCCAAGAGGTGACAAGCACGGAACGAAAAGCACACGAGACTGGACTCAAGTTGAGATGCGAAGCCAACACTGTTGCAGAGAGGCCCAGACGGGTCTCATTGATTATCCTCCACTACCTACTACATAGTGTATAATAGTGTCATGTACTACCGAGCGTATGCTTTTATGAATACATCTTTCCCGTCACTTCTCCATCCCGACGATCCCCCCTCCCGCCATGTGTAGAACAATAATGCCGTAGGTCGTTAAAATCATGGTATCTAAAATGTCCGGCCGATAAAATCTCCCAAACGCCAGCGTAAATGAACAATGTGAGTCAACAACACAACACCAAACCAAAAAAGTCCAAACAATGATGCCTAAACAAGGAACAAACACGGGCCTCTTATGCTACACAGTCTTCCTCTTCACTCGCGGTCGCCTTCATCACCTCCAGCAAGACGCGCAGCCGGTTGGCCGACGCGTCCAGCGCCTCCGCCGCCAGCGCGTCGTCCGGGTCCGGCGGGGCCCTGCCCGTACGCTTGCGCTTGACCTTTGCGTTACGGGCGTCGACGCCGGCGCGGATCGCATCCTCGAGGGTCGGGGAGTACGCGAGAGAGCCGCACGCCCAGAGCAGCTGGACAGCGGCCTCGACGACGAGGGAGAGCTTGGCGTTGTCGTCGATGCCGACCGTGTTGGCCGGGTGCGGCGCGTAGCACTGCTCGAGCATGGCTGCGCTGAGGCGCCCTTCCTCATCGCCTTCGGGGTCGACGCGCCGTGGTGAGCGGTGGCCTGCCGGCAGCAGCAAGTTGAAAAGCGCCTTGATGAGCGTCACGCGCAGTCCTGGTGGTAGGCCGCCCCCTGGGTAGCCGCCGTCGTCGCCGCCGGGTCGCCGCCGCTGTTGCTGTCCGACGACGAGACCAAATACTGGTAGGGGTACCACCTTGAGCGACGACGCGTAGGCGTCAAACAGGTGGCGCACATAGGACAACTTCCGTAGCGCGTAGGTTGCACCCAACAGCAGCTGAAACAGACGCAGGCGCAGCGATATCGTATCAGTGAGCCCTGGAAACGTTGTCCCGAACGAAGCAGTCGCTTCGCGCGGGTTACGCGGTTTCTCGGGCGTTGGCGGCTCAGACACTCCGCATGAGAAGGGTTCGTCGTCGAGGTAGTCGCCAAACTTGCCATTGTCCACATCGACGCGGTCGTTGCGCTTCCGCTTCCGGCTCTCGCTCTGGCGGCCTCGCGGCTCCTTCTCGAAGACTTCGTGGAAGGCTGAGGTGGAGAGGCTGCCGCCGTCGGCAAAGAGGGCCTTCATGATGGCCTTGAAGCCGCCCTGCGGTCCGTTCTTCTGCTCCATGTACATGGCCAGGATGGAGTCCTGCCGCATGGTGGTCGGCGTGGGCCCATGCCTGCCGCTTGCCTCGTGCGCCTCCTGGTCCAGCCGCTCCCGCTCCGACCAGTCCGACTGCAAGACGTCGAGCATGAAGTCAAGCCACGCCTTCCAGTAGCGCCAGCGCTGCGGGTAGAGCGTGCTGCAGTTCAACGCCCACCCGAGCGTGGACCAGAAATCTTGCCCCCTGCTCCATATGCTGTTCTCGTTGGCGAGGCTGCCGCTGATGCGATCGCGATCGCGCTCGTCGATGGGCCCGTCGGAGAGGGTTCCATCAGTACTGTAGCCTGTTCGTCGGCGGTGCCATCGTGGCGTCGAATAAAACTCGAAGGCGGCGCGGAAGTTGGCGTTGACAGGTCCTACCACCTCGAGGAGGCTGCGAAGGTAGCTGAGGGCTGAGGCCGCAATCTCCTGGGACTGCTTGTCGGCGCGATTTGTGTACACGGGATGAACGATCAAGGTGTTGAGGACGGCAAGATGGGTGGGAGGTGGGACGTATACGCTCTTTGATGTCGGCCGCTGGCGCGAAGAGCCCGCGCCAAGTAGGCTGTCATACAGGTTGATGGCGCCAAGATCTGAGGGCCAGGTTAGTTTTTCTTTCGTGCCTATGCGATAGTCTTAGGTTGACATACAGAGGCCCTCTTCGAGGAAGATTTGGCAGTGTCCTTTGAGTTCGCGTGGTAAGGGCCGCACGTCGCGAAATGGTGTCTGTTGTAGAGACTGTAGCGGGCTGCTCGCTGCTGTCGAATCATGCGATGGCTCCGAATCTATTGCCGTGTGAAATGAGGACGGCGATGAGTCCGCATTTGAAACAACCGGCCGCAACATCCTCGGCGCGACTTGGTCGGTCGCAATACCTTTTTTCTTCTGTCTTTCACGTTGCCCCTGGTTGATGTGATGTACCAGCAAGAAATACAATGCGGGCGTCACTTTACGCGAAAGACATGGCGGTTCATGTTAGCCCACTTCTGTCTGTCGCGCGACGGGACGGGATGGGGCGTTTTCTGCACAGTGCGTCAAAGAGTGGCACTGTGCCACCACTTACACATTGGTATTACGGTTTACAGTCTACACAGACTCAACTCAGCGGTAGACTGAAGAATTCCAATAGAAATGTTGATAAATCAGTAAACATGCCCCGAGTTCTTGAGGTTTAAAAAAAAACTGTGACATTGGCTTGACAAGTTTCATTATGGTATCATGTAGTCTATGTAGTAAAGTGAGTAGCAGTAGCAAGTAGTTAATGGCAGCCATCTGGTCCATTGAAACAAAAACAAAAAAACCCATTATACAGTAGTGTATCTATTTTCTCCAGACGCCAGTGTAATGCAATGTGTTTGTTGGAAGCTCTCCGCAGGTGCCTACTTTGATGCAGGCTCCTGCTCTTTCTTCTCTGCCGCCTTCGCCGCATCTTCAACCTCGACTTCAGCCTCGGCCTCGGCCTCTGCCTCTTCTTCACTTCTGGGCCCAGCAGCCGCGGAAGCTGCCCTCATCTTCTCCATGATGCGAGAAGCCTCGGACGCATACTCGCAGCGAGCACGGATTTTGGCGCCATACTTGTAGAAGAGGAAGGGGAAGGGAAGGCAGGCAAGCGCCAGGAAAGCCGGGATGGAGCTGGCCCAGTGGATGCCAAGGTCCTTGTACATGTACGTCGTGAAGAGGGGGAAAGCTGCGCCAAAGAGGGATCGTAGAACCGAGTTTGCTGCCAGCACTGAGGCAGCGTAGATGACATAAGAGTCGATGAGATAGTTGAGGAGAGGGAGGAAGACGAGTAGGATGCCTGCGGCGAAGAAGCCGGAGCCGACGATGGAGACGGCCCAGTGAATTTCGGGACCATTGGTCCAGGCAAACCAAAAGAGGCCAACTGGAAGCAAGATAGAACCGAGAATAGCAGGTGGCAGTCTTTCCTCAGGAGGAGCAACGCCATTGGGATATGTCGCCGCCACCCGCTTATAGCGTTGGTTGTCGAAAACGGCATAAAGAGTCGCACTGACCATACCAATCGCGATGCCGATGAAAGCGAGACCACCGATACCGGGGCTCCAGCCACGGCCAAGCTGGTAGACAATAGGGAAGGCGGCGAAGCACAGGTACAATGTACCGTAAATGATGGCGATGTAGATCGATGTGAGAAGGACAATGGGCTCCTTGACGAGAAGAATCCAAGGGCGAGTAATGGAAACCTTGAACTGCGCGGCAGCGTTGCGAGGAGGTCCATGAGCGTCAAACTTGCTAACGTAGACCTTTCCGGTCATCTTGCTGAGCTTCGCGGCGCGCTTGCGGAGCAGGACCGGGGCGTACGTCTCCGGGTACGTCACGGTGCTGGCAATCCAGACGACGCCGCAAAAGATGGCGATCATGCCCTCGACCCAGCGCCAGCCCTTGGACTGGCCGAGGAAGCCACCTGCGATCGGTCCGAGCGCGGGGCCCAGGAACGGCGCCATCGAGAAGATGGCGCCGGCCTTGCCGCGCTCCTCAGCCGAGAAGATGTCCGCGATGACGCCGCCGGCGTTGGTCAGCGGCGAGGAGCCAAAGGCACCGGCGAAGAAGCGCAGCACAATCAGCGCGGCCATGCTGTTCGCGCCGGCGGCGCCCGCGTTGAACGCGGTGAGGGCAAGGTAGCTGATGAAAAACAGCTTCTGGCGGCCGACGACCTCAGAGAGCGGCGCCCACAGGAGCGGGCCGAGGGCGAAGCCTAGGACGAAGAGGGAGACGCCGAGGATAGCGACCTCCTGGGAGACGCGGAAGTCGAGGATGATCTCGCGGATGCCGCCTGAGTAGGCGGAGGAGGCGAAGGAGACGGCGAGGGTGGCGGTGGCCTGGATGGCGATGATGAGCCACTTGCGGCCCTCGGAGAAGCGGAAGGGGTCGTAGGCGTCGTCAGCCAGGAAGTCGACGACGAAAGGGGACTCGGCGGTGCCTTTGCCCGGGTAGGTGTGGTTGGCGACGGCGGGGGTCACGCCGGCCTGGTCGAGGAACCGGCGGAGGTAGGAGACGCGGTTGACGTCGGGCGAGGGCTGGGCTTCGACGTCATGGTCCGAGACGACGGTCATGGAGGATGCATAGCCGGCGGGCGTTGCGGTGCCACCGTTAGTCGGCGGCGACATGTCTGTAGGTTTCTCAAAAGGGCTGAGAAGTGGTTGTGGTCGGTGTGGGTTTGTTTTCGGTTTGTTGGCTTTCCCGTGGGACAGATGGGAAGAGGCTATATTATTCCCAGTACAATACCGAGAAGTACCGAAATATGTTTTTTCTTTATTATTCACGAACGAAGAAACAAGCTGCAAGCCAGGGTGGGCAGCCAAGTAACCTTATACTTGAGGATGCGAGTACACCACGGCGGGAGACCCATGAACGGAGATTTAGTATGCGAAAAAAAAAAAAAAAAGAAAAAACTATAATAAGCAAATGGTATTACAAACCCATGATCCGCTTCCTCGCTCGTAAAAGCGAGGAGAAAAACACCTTGGCCCCGTTGGCTAGTGATAGTTCCGCAAGACCGCAAGAAGGCCGCAAAGGGCGGGACGGGCGTTATGGCCGGAAGGGCAGCCGTCGCAGGCCGGCCCCAGCTGAGAGCGAGCCACGGGGTATCAACTAATCTCCGCGGAATTTTGGACCTCATTCAAGCCAACGAGACCCTGCCAAGCTCATCTGGGTAAGTTGCCAGGGGGCTATCAGGAGGCAATGTGGCGGCGCTGACAGCCGGATACAAGCTTTTTGTCGGTGCCCGAAACTGTGGCTTTCGCCGGTCACTCATCCAATCTAGGAAACATTATGGTTCCACCTGACTTGGTTTTTTTCTTCTCCCGCACTTCTCTGCGTTGTTGACGACTCGAAAAAACCCCGACGGCGTATAAGTGGGCTTATAGCCGAAGTCACTCAGAGCCCGCCTGTTGCCTGCCTTGCTTCGAGAAATCTTGTTATTATAAATCTTGTCAGATTGCCTTTTTCCTCGGCAAGATCCTCTGTCTCAATTAGTTGAAAGATTTGCAGAATGGCATTTCGGGATCATCCGACGATTGGCAGCCATTTTGTCTAAGACTGTTCTGCCTCCAAACTAGTGGCGCAAGAAACTGGCAGGGATAAGAAAGAATACATGACAATAGCTGGTGAAAAAAGGCGCGAGCAGTTCACCGGAGCCTCCTACGTAACTCGCGCCCGATGTGGCATGGGCTATCCGCGTTATTGCGCCATCCTGGCTCAGCCTGTTTGTTGATGCCATGTGGTTTGTCTGTCTATCTGACTGAGTTGCCAGCAATCAGGCAAGAAAGGTGCAATTCTGATGCACTTGAATGCATGTAGCAATGGCCGGCGACAATAGCAGCCGGGCTCCGATCTTCCAAGGCGAGACGGATACAACTGCCACGTGCGAGAGACCGCCGATTCTACGAAGTAATTAATGACATGTGATGCATTACTTGCAGGGGCAGTGGAGATGTCAAGTCATGCCAAGAATAAAGGAAAGATTGCTACCCGAACTGAGATGACGAAATCACAGCACTTCCACTCCCACCATTCCCACCTGCTCGCCTTGCATCTATGTATCCGAATCTCATTACTACCGTAAGCTCTAGCAGGGAGAACGCGGTCCATCCGGCTTCCGAATGCCAGCAGCATAACTAATTTACATGACCAATAAACACAACTAGTTATCAACTTCCCGGCTTACACCTTTGCCAGGATCAAGGAACGGACTTTTTCCCTTCTTCCCACTTTTTCGTTCCGCCTTTATTTATTAGTGGGTTGGCCGCGACGCCTCACATCCCGGCCGGCAGCCAGCTAAGCACCGTTGCGCCGACATTGTTGCCAAGTTCCCCGAAGTCACATCAAAAAAGCGGTTTGCCATGATCTTCTGCGTCTCAAGATCTGTGCCAGATGTCGTTACATTCCATGCTCTCCATGCACCACGAACCGACCTTTGACAGCTTGGGTGTTTCAGGCGGCCGGCAACCCATGCTCAGACACGCGCTCAGGCCTCGGATCCGAAGTGCCGTTTGCAAGTCCGCGGAGTTTTGGACAATGATAATACAGCCTACAACTTCTGCCCGAAGGAGCAGGGTGCCTCAGCTCTGAGGCTCTGATTCCAGATCAGGCGTATTTTCCGCTCTGAATACGGTTATTTATCTTTAGAACTCGTAATGATGGCGCGGATGCTCCGCATGCTGGTGAACTATTGGCTGATGCCGGCCCAAACTTTGTCATCTGATGTCCTAATCTCATCCATAACAACAACTTTGCTTGCGCCACAATGCGCCAGAATATCCCAATAAGTTACCAACCGAGAGATCAACTGCCCTTCTTTTGTAGCTTCGGCGGAAGCATCCTTGGGGACTCTGCTCCGCGGGCGAATGCACGAGGAGTGCGAAACTGGGTTTTGTTCCATCTTTGTGCGTAGCGATGAGCCACGAAAGGAACGATCCGTCACAAACGAAAGTTTGACCACAATGAACGTTCCATTAAGTTTTTCTGGTTTGTGACAATGTTCCTTTTCATAACTTCGTCGACCTTTTCCACAGTATTCGCGGAGTTACTCTTGAGTAGCTGTGGGTGTAAGCCAGTGGGCGGCGAAGTGGCTGAGGATCGCAGCACCAGCGAACTCTCTCTCTACCAGCTCGGAATTTCGCATTCAGATATCGCCGGTATTATCCATGAGGGCCGAGGAATTATCCATTGCCGCAATCTGCAGATCGTGGCCAAGACTAGATGATCTTGGTAAGCCTTGACAGTCGCAGAGGTAACAATTCCGTATGTGCCGCCACCGCCCTGGAGAGCTGCGAATAAGTCTTAGCACTGACATGAAATTGCAGTGACAACTTCTTCAGATGATTAAACGACCTCCTGCACAAGAATCTGCGCCTAGAGCAAACTCGTGTCTTAGGGGACCATGGCCTCCACGTCGAAGGTGGCCTCCGATTGTGCCGACCGTCTACCTGAAGTTAGAAGAGTAACAATGAAGTCCGATATGTGGGAAATACACACGCATTTCAGGAGAGCTAGGTAGCTTGGCGAGAGCGATACAACTCAACAGCCGCGTCGTACAGTTTCGCAAGCGCTGTGAGTTTGCTATCATCTGAAACATGGTAAAAACTTTTCGAGATATTCCGGCTCCTTTAATAGTCGGATTGTGGCTGCAAATCCATTGATAAGAATTTACCCAAGGTACTGAGCTTCACAAATATCCCCACGGAAAAGTGTGCAAGCAAACGGCCGTTCGCTGCCAGCTGGCGAGAAATCGTCTGGCCAAGGCTCGCAGCAGTAGGTGGATTAAACACTTTCCAAGATCTTCACTATCGAATCGCAACAGGCAACGTGCAACGTGCAACAAAATCAGACGGTCCTTTTACTCTAGTCTTTTTATTACAATAAAATACATTTTACCATGGCGCCCTGCCTTCTTTCCTTTCTCTGCAAGCAGCACCATTCAGGCCAAGTTCCTGTACTACAATGCGTCCATCCCACCTTCCGCGTCCATCGCCAGCCGGCTTGGTTGTCCCTCCTGATGGCAACCAGCTCGCCGGCTACAAGTTTTCCTGATACATTGCTCGCCATCCCTCATCGCGTTGAGATCAATACTTACTACGCTTGCCAGCATTGTCTTTCAATCACATCTAAATGATACCAACCTCTTCTTACCTTTAGACAAAGGCAAACTCCAGAACAAACGCTCACAAACAGGCCGACCGCGGCCATGCTGAGCCTCTGCGGCTGCACTTCTCGTCGTCGAGCCAAACAGCCGGCAATTTTATCCGACGAAAATGTTGCACCCAAAGCCAAAGCAAGTCTGGGGCCGTCCCAAACGATGGCTCACGACACTGTCCCTTCCCTAGGTGATGGTAGGCTAAGCTTGGATGACTTTGGCGTACAACCCTCGGAAATACCCAAAAGAAAAGCTAGCAATGCACTCGAAGCAGTAAAAGCAAAGCTCATTCGACACTTATCATATGACAAAGATCACTCGCAGAAGCCTCAGGCTTCTCCCGATAGCGACAAAGAAGAGATTGCCCGCCGAGCAGAGCTTCGCCGTTTTCGAGCCCGAAGAATCCAGGAAGAGCTAAACCAAGACCGCAGCAAATCCATATCCGCTCATACTTCTATTCGAAGCACAAGATATCTATCGCCCTTCATCGACATTGGTCGTCCCGGTCATGGTCCCAGGGATGCCATCGAGTTTTCGATCGATAGCGGCAGCCACCTTCCTGCACCATATCCATCTCCTATACCGAGCTTGACATCTTTGAAGTCCAAGCCTCCAAATATGCAAATGAAGCGATGGAGCAGCTGCCCGGCTGCCATTGGAGAGCAACCAGGCCAAGTCGCTACACCCTTCTACAATAAGTCAAACGCAACGATTTCATGGAAACGTTACACCACACCCGGCAAGATAACAGGATCTAAATCGCTACCAAACTTGCTGCAGCTTAGCATAAGAGCTCCTCAGATGGCCAGAACTAAGACTGCTACCTTTGGCAGCGAGAGCCCTACTACCATGGACGCTTGGCTCACGTTGCAGGAATCCCGGTCGCGAGCCAGCCCAGCCTTGAGCGTCACAGATCATAGGATGCCATCCCTTGGCTCTCGCCGATGTCATTTTCCACGGGCTAATAGAAGAACCACCGACTTCAGCCAAGATACTGTCACAAATCCCTACCCGGTCCGGCAGAGTGGCGCTTCACAACGTCTTCCATCCGTGTCGATGCGGCAGCGGGGCTCGCAAGCGGCAGGCAGCTTAAAGCAAGGTTCTACCAATTGCCCTCAACAACGAAGCCTGGCTGTTTCCACTGATGGAAAAAAGAATACCTCTTCAAGCTCCAGCCAGAGGCGTATCAGGCCCTCGGAAACCCCGGGTGGAATCTCATCCTCATATTATCCCTCTGTGATGCCAAGCATACAGCCCAGCCCAAGTCGATCGAACTCGCTAGTCAACGTTCTGAGTATGAGGGACCTGCAAAGTCTAGAGTTGTCTCCTTTTGACTGTAAGTACATCCATACTGTCAAGAACTTGGCTAATGGGTAGTAGGGCACGATGACAATTCTATACTCAAAAGTTTCGGTACCTCTGGTGACGACGGTAGCTCATACGCTACAGCTGAGGATGGCGAGAATGACTCTCAAACCTCTCCACGAATTTACAATAGCAGCGACAAACGAGGCCACGATGGCCAAGTAGATGAACAGCAAGCCCCGCACCGGCGCTTCAAGAATACCTTAAGCATCTGCAAACACAGGGAAAATAGTAAATCTGACATCACCGTCAATGACAGCAGATATCCCAAAGCTGGCAAGAACACTCGATCTCGTACGGAAAGATCGGGTCTTCCGACAGTTTGGCGATCGGGGAGCGGATCATGGGATATTCAGGCCAGCCTCCCCAAACGCATTTCTTCGAAACTTTGGTATCAATCCCGTAGGGCCTCGGAGACCATTCCCGAAGCAAACTGCCCAGTGGCAGTATGCGAGGATGGAAGCACACACGACAAAGTTGGTATCTCAGTAGGTCCCACAGCAGGGGCTGAAAACGTCCTAGGAGACGCTCCTGCAACATTACGAAAGAGCAAGCTGGAGACCTCAAATGGATTTAAAAGCGACCGAAAACACGATACTAGGTAAGGTATAGCCTCAAGTGGAGTTCCCATCTTAACACCGTTCTGCAGTAAAGTACCTGGTATTCCACATCAATCCGCACAGCCCTCTGTCTTGTCTCGAAACTCCGTTGCCTACAACGCCTTGCAAAAAGTCTCTCAACGAAACGCATCCGCGCCTCCTCTATCATGGACAAGGTTGCGAAATCAGAATCAAAACTCAGTAAGTTTTATCGGCAGCAAATCCAAGAGGATATCAATTGCAGGAGACGATGATCCTGTTCAGCCGGGTCGCAACTTGCTCGCCGAGAACCATGATGTTCGCTCTTTCAGTTTCCCGGCCAAGATGGGTGACTTGATGGAGAGTGTCCTCACGAAAATAATTCCTTCCCGGAAGTCATCGGATAGCTTGAAAAGTCCGAGCTCAGAGCCGACTCTCAGCAGAATTTTGCCATTGGAGCCTTTGAGGATTGACGAGGTCCAGACTTCTCCAATCTTGGGCGAGATCGAGATCTTCCGACCTACTCGATAGACTACAAAAGATTATACTCCTATGAAGGCTTCCTAACTCTCAAATTGCTTGTTTTCAGGAAGAATTACGGTGGCTCAATTTACGTCAACGTTCTTAGGGTTGTTCAATTTTCATGAATGTGGCTCTACCGGCTGCTTTCTACAGTGTTACGGGGTGTTAAAACAGCATACATTTAAAGGATGTTCATTAATGGCAATTGCATTCATATGTATGGACGACGAGACCTATCTTATGTAGCAACAGATGTATGAATGAACTCTTCAATATCTTAAAATGCGTAAGGATGACTAGCGATGCTTGGCGTTGGAATAGGGTGGAGAGAGGGAGCATCCAGCTCCTTTTAGTTGTGCAGTTGCACACTGGGATACTACCGTGCTAGATGGAACAAGAACAAGGGATAGAAACGAGAATAAAGAAGCAAATTTAGATAGTCTAGACTTCCTGCTGTTCTACAGCGTGCTGCATTTGCGCTTCCCCTCCTTCTCGTTTTGACTTTTCCCGCATCTCCTCCCTCTCCTGGCGCCGACGGCGCTCCTCGGCCCTGCGCGCCAGCTTCTCCCTCCTCTCTCGCAGGGCGACGCAAAACTTTGACCTTGCGCGGATGGCCTCGCCCTTCCAGATGAAGACGAACGGGATGACGCACATGACGGCGAGCAGGCCGCCGAGCAGGGAGCAGGCGCCGGCGATGCCAAGGCGGTCAAACATCTTGGTAGTGGCAAAGGGCAGGACGACGGCGAGGACGGAGCGGCTGGTGGAGGAGGCGGCGTTGGCGGAGGCAGCGAAGACCTCATAAGCGTCGACGAGGTAGTTGAGGATGGCGAAGAAGATGAGGACCATGCCGGCGCCGAAGGGGATGCCAGCGAGAAGCGGCACGGCGAAGGGGACGCCGGGGCGGGCGCTCCAACCCATCCAGAAGAGGGAAACGACGAAAAGCGGGCCGCCGATGCAGGCGAGGGGGAGCCGGCGGTACTCCTCGCGACGAACCCAGGCGGCGTCGCGGGCCTGGGCGCGGGCGAGGACGGCGTCCCAGTTCCAGAAGATGGGGAGGGCGACGGCGGCGCCGACGCCGACGGAGAGGTAGGTGAGGCCGGCCTCGCCGGGGCTGAGGTGGTAGAGGCCCTGGTAGATGATCGGGTACGCCTGGAAGGACATGTAGAAGACGGCGTAGACGAGGCCGAGGTAGGCGCAGCAGCAGGCGACGATGGGTTCGGTGACAAGCATGCGCAAGGGCCGCGCTAGGACGACGCTGATGAGCTGGCGCACGTCAGTCTCTTCAAGTTCACGCGGCGCGACGACCTTGTTGCGGATAGGGTCCTGCTCGCGGAGGCGGCGGGCGCGGCGCTCGAGCAGCACGGGCTCATACGTCTCGGGCAGGAAGAGCACGCAGGCGAGGGTGGCACCGGCGTACATAAGATTGATCCAAAAGGCCCAGCGCCAGCCAATGGTCTCGGCGGCGTAGCCCGAGATAATGGGACTGATGAGCGGACCGAGGGTAGTGACGACCATGAAGACGCCAAAGGCGCGACCGCGGGTGCGCGCGTCGCCGTAGACGTCGGCGAGGATGCCCGCAACGATGGCGATCGGAGAGGCGGCGAAGACGCCAGTGAAGAAGCGCAGCACGAGCAGCGCACCCCACGACGGCGCGAGCGCACAGCCCATGGTGAAGAGCGCAAAGCTGGTGAACGTGGCGAGCGTCAGGCGCCGCCGGCCCATATGCTCGCTCAGCGGGCCCCAGATGAGCGGGCCGAAGACGTAGCCGACGAGGAAGACGGAGATAGGCAGCACGCGCTGCTCCTGCGACGTCACGCCGAAGTAAGCGGTGATGAAGGGGATCGCCTGACTGGGGAGCGCGGATCCAATCGTCGAGTTGAGAACGAGCATCGATGTCAAGGCGACGACGACACACTTTTTGGCCTGGGGGCGAGTGATGTGGTCAGCTGGATCCTCGTGAGGGGTGGGACGGAGAATAGGATATCACAAACATTACCCCAGTTCTTGGGGTTTTCTGGGTCATCGATCTTCCATTCTATTGTTTCATAGCCAGGACGACTGCGCGTGCGCGAGCGAATCTGGTCCAGCGCTGCGAGGTTGTCGTCCTCGAGATCTTCCTCCTCGGGTAGCGGGGACTCGAAATGCTCCTCGTCCACATCAAGGCGCATCTCAGTACTCGACACGCTATGCGACCCAGCGTCTGCATGTAAAAAGATTGGTATCAGTCAGCAAGGCAGCGCAATTAATAAGTGTGATCCGCGCTCTCAGGGTTCTGGGTGGTGCCTTACGAGGTCGCGTCGAGTTTTCTGTTTCCTCACCAACGACGGTGGGATCGCTGCCGCTCATTTTTGGTATGACTGCCTGGGTCAAAAGTCCCCTACTCGGCTATCATGGCAAGTCGCAGAGATGGGAGCTGCAGTCTGAGTACGGCGCGGTCAGCTTACTTTCAGCAGCGATGCTGCGTAAGTAATTTCCCAGGTTGGTCCGATAGCGAGCTCTTGGTGCGTAGGGCAAGATGAAAACGAAAAGAATATCCGTGCCATGATTTGAAATCGGCGAAGGAGCGAAGAGACGGACCCAATAACATCTTCTTAGCACGGCCAAGGCGTGGGGCCGTTCATCGGGCGGCGCTTTGAATATACCGGGTTTAACAGTACGACAACCATTCCGAGACAAAAATTCTGCCAGTCAACGCGAGGCAAAGGCTCCCCGCACCCTACTTGTCCGCGGAATTCGGGGCGGAGAGCGGTGCGTGCATTTTTGGCCTTATTTCGCAGCCGATGATAGGGTCACAATGGAACCGCAAGGAGAGGTGTTCAGAGGCCACTTACAAGTCGCTCTTCTAGCCACTAGCGCCACACTCCGATTTACGGCCCCCGCGGAGCCTTGATGCTCTCACCAAGCTAAATACGTGCCGACACCGTATCATAAGCACAATCTTGTGCTTGGGCACGTACTTGGGCGCGCAGGGTTCACAGTGTAGGTGGCATATTCGTGGGGTTGGTGCGATGCTGGGCTTTCGGTTGTATTATTCGTTTTCTATACTTCGAGGTTGATCTGTTTGCCGAACCTGGCATAAAGATCGACTTTAAGTTCTCCCATTTGTTCTTTAATGGTGCTTATTTTGCCCTCCAGGGTATCGGTCTCCTCTTCGATTCGAGTGATCGCCGTGCTCAGCATCTCCTGGGCCTGTTCTAGGGGCAGGTGGAAGAATGCGTCGCCAATTTTATATCTGACAGTTATTAGTACACAGACAATTTCCAACGCAGTCGTGCAGTGCATTAATAGACTGTTTGTATATCATACTGGATTTTCTCGTCTTCGTCGGCAAGCTCGAGTTCGGTCGTGAGGTCGTCTAGCTCTTCCTTTTCTTTCTATTTCGCGATATCGTTAGTCAACCGCCTGCGTACGTTTAAGCGTCAATAAAACAAACGTTTTTCGCCTTCAGTTCCTCATCCAGCAGCAGTTCCCTTTGGTTCAATCTGCTGAATCTGTTGATCTTGTCCTGGTCCTCACGACGGACCTCGACCTCTTGTCCCGCGGCCTCCTCTTCCTTGGAGAGCTGTGCGCCGCATGTTAGTCGGAGAACGGAAACTTGAATTTGAAGAAGCCGCGTACCATTCTCCTTTGTAATAAGGACGCCATTTTGAGCGCTGCTGTGCAATTCGGAAAGCTTCGTTGTATCTTCTTCGCTCAGTGCTGGAGGGATGCAATCGACCAGGAGCTCAAGAATTGATGGTGGGGTACCGTGCGGTAAGCCGTGCGTACTCCTATTTCATACAGTCCTCTCTGGGAGGGCAGGCCCCACACAAGCTGGATCGGAGCAGCTAGCTTCAGGACGCGACATCCGAGGGCGATATACTGGGAGCTTCTCTACAACTCCCAGACCCGGCTAAAAGACTTCAAAATGGGCACAAAGGCATATCCAAAGGCAACGCTGAAGAAGATCATAAAGGCACATTCGAATCACACACTGAAGAAGGATGCCGACGTGTCGGTATGCACCCTAGCGCATTCCGTTTGTTTACATGGCTGACCTGCCACAGATCTACCTCAACTACGTGCTTTTTATGGAAAGGTGATTGTGCCACTAATTGCTCGCCCAGACCCCGATTGTATTAACACGAATTTTAGTCTTATCAAGGAAGCAGCCATTCAATCCAAGCAGTCCGGTGAAAGAGGCTTGACGACGCGTAGCGTCAAGAAGGCTACGCGAGTAAGCTTGGTACTACCATTGGATCTCAAGCATATACTAACTGATATTGCAGGATATCCTTGCAAAGTTCAAGGGCTGAAGCAACGTGGCTAGATTTTATGCAATGCAAGCACATCAACGACAGGCTGAATAACAGACAACTCCATCCGACTGGATCTACCAAGAGCGGGCCTCGAATGCGACACGACACGGTCGAAGCGCAAACTCGCGCAAAGGTCACATTAAATACGCGGCATATAGATCGCAACATGAATCCGTCGTGAACGGACGGCATCGGACGAGGCAAATCCTGAATTTGGGGAGATCACAGTAACTACGTGATGGTTACCCCCCGATTTTGCGCACGAGACCAGGCCCACATCGATTCTGTAGGAACGTGGATAGATTCAGGCACCGACATTAGCAATTCTGCAGTGAATCATACAGTACATGGATTTCAATAAAAATTGTGACAATTTTAATATCCGCCTGTATGTAGCCTCAATTCTATCAATGAATGGTTTAAAAAATGCGTTTGCGCCTGGCTGGTGCCCAACTGTCGTGCTTCTGTGTGATTCTAGAAAACCCCCGCTGGCAGCCGTGCGGGCGGCTGCCGTTTGGTGAGCAAACGGCAGCCAATGCAGCCGCCGCCAGAGGCAACTCACAGTTTCACTCCTCCACATCTACCTACCATCTGAACTCCTCTCCTCCCCTAAAACCCAAACTTCTTGTGTTGCCACTGCATTCTCTTCGTGATATTACCTCTTCTTTGTCTTTGCATCCGCCATTGCATTGGAGCATTGCCATTTCTCCTTTTGAGCCCTAACCCGACTTCCTCGCGCGTGCCCTCGATTTCTGTCGACGGCACCCTGAACAATCACCCACACAACAAGCTTACCACGCCTTTCCATCGATCGCCATGGCTACAGCGACTGCTACCCAGCCGATGTCCAAGTCGGCCAGGAAGAAGGCCGCCAAGGCCATCGAGCGCACCGATTCTCCTGCACCTAGCACCACATCCGTCGCAGCCTCTGCAGACAAGGCCGACGATTCCTTCGAGAGCCCATATATCAAGGAGCTTCAGAAGTATGTGTCGCACACGATGGTTTACCTGTCTTTCCCGTCGCACGGGCCTGTACTAACGCGTTGTTTAGGAACATTCGAAACGTCAACAAGAAAATTGTAAGGCAACTAGTTACCCCCCGGTCTTATTGCCACCCATTCTAACAACCGTTTGCAGGTAAACGCCAACAAAACCGACTCCCTTCTCGCCGAACACAAAGGCAAAACCCTCGATGAATTAGTTGCCGCCAAGATCCTCAACACCGACCAAAAGGCTCAGATCCTCAAGAAGCCCGGTCTGCAGGCGCAGCTCGTAACACTCGAGGAGCAGCTTGCTCAATACCAGAGGGTTCATGATCAGTACACAGCCCAGGCTGCCTCTGAAAAAGCCGAGTTCGAGAATAGACTTCAGAAGGCCAAGGAAGATGCGAGCGCGGAAGCTAAAGAAGCTTCTGACAAAAGTTTGCAGGACAACCTCCTTCTCCTGTCACAATTCCTCCGTCTGGCTGCACATAGTCGAGGTGAAAGCCAAAACCCTGAGGCGGACGAGAATCAAGCCATTGAGGGAGTCTTGCTTGCTATTTACTCTGGGGACAGCTCTGCTGTTGCTGCCATGATAAAGCTGATCCAAGGATCTGGCGAGCAAGTCATCAGCGTTGCCGGAGAGAAGCTGGAATCGACCTGTAAGTCCGGAGGAACATTATGCTTTGCTCGACACTGACATTGTGCTAGACTCTGACATTGGTGCCTTAGCCAAGGGCCACATCGTTGCGGGGCACGCCGAACCAGCGGAAGCTGAAGCAGAAGAAGATTCTGATGTCACTGTTGCCGAGCCTACTATTGCCGAGCCTACTGTTGCCGAGCCTACTGTTGCCGAGCCTACTGTTGCCGAGCCTAATGTTGCAGAGATTGAAGCTGCCGCGGAATCTCTCACCGTTACCGAAGCTGCCCCAACCGGACTGGCTAATGGCAACGACCTGTCCATTTCACAAGAGTGGGTAGATGTCCAGGCTCCTCAGGATGCGGCCCCCGCGACTGAGGCTCCCGCTGAGGTTCCTGGGGCTCAGTCTTGGGCTGATGACCAACCCGAGGTAGGCATTGCTCCAGTTGACTTTGTTGAACTGTCTAGACTGCGATCTAACAAGTACTAGGCTGGCTCCGGCACCGCACCTCCCAACGATGGATTCCATCAGGTGCAGCGAAACAGGGTCCGCCATGAGCGCGAAGGCAGTGGTAACTTCCGCGGCCGCGGCCGTGGAGACTATCGCGGTCGAGGCCGTGGTGATGGTCGGGGCAGGGGAAGAGGCAACAATCGTAACACGAGCACAGGAGGTGCCGCTCCCCGCCCCGCTCGTCGCGAGGATCAGTAAATAGACTGAGTTGGCTACAGTCAGTGTGAAGTGGCAGGCAATACATTTTCCCGTCCTCTAGAGCGCAGAGGAACTTGTACACAACGGCATGGCGGCGTTTTTGGTCTTGACAGACCTTTTTGGTACTGGATTTTGGACGGTTGGGAGAGGCCGGCAGCAAGCACCAGGGTGGCTTCAATCAAGGCTCCAGAACCTCGTGCAAGGCCGGTGGCAACCTCGTGTATAGACGGGCCAGTGAAGATGATGTATAACAAGGCTACGTATGAAATAATGAAAGACGTTAACGGCCCCCTGGTGACATTTGGCAACACTACTAGCGGATTTGTGCAATGCAATAGGTGATGTGACGAAGACTCGGCAGTTCAGCCTAAACCGTCGATTCGATATCGCGGCACAGGTAGCACATAGGATCATGGAGTCAGCTGAGGCACGATGAGATCTTGACCCTGAGTCGGAGGACCGCCATTGATATTGTGGGAAGTCATGGTTTGAACGGTACTGTTGAACGAGGCATGCCAGCCGGCGATGGTGGCTGCCTTGGGCGAGGGCCCTGGCCAACCGGTGGCCCCGGAATGCCGGCTCCGGCGCAAGTGCCGGCCGCTAGACGGAGCCGGGGGGAGTTTATACCGGTGGCTTGTTGTCTACCCCTCAAGGCACAAGACGCCGCCAGTTATCTCGACGGACGCGAGATTGTTCACTTTCACCTCGACGCCAGGTATTGAAAATAAATGAAATATTAGTCAAAGCTATGGGCTATGGAGTGGTGGGCACCGTTTGATCTACGCAAAGAAACACCACTCTCAGCCCACATAGACGACACCGTGACGAAGCGCCAACTCCTTTGTAAGTCCGGGGTATCCTGCCTTCCCTTCCCTTTCTCGAATTTCTTCATCGCTGAAGAAGTCCAATAATTCTCTCAAGAGCCTGATTATCACCCTCCTTCGTATCTTCGAGCTCCTCGTCTATCCACCCTGGAGTCCGCCCACCTGCAAAGTCAATCAACTGAATATTGCCGATTTCATTAACCAGGATGTGGTCAGGCTTTGCATTACCCCAAGTGACATCGACTTCATGTAGATTCTGCACTGTGCTGGCCAGCTGGTGTTGCCACCTCTCCTTAAATGTATGAGGTACCATCGACATGTCAACATGCGCCAGCGATGGGGACCAAGGAGCGCAATAGACATAGTTTCGCAAAAGGCCAATGACTGCTCCGGTGCTTGAATGCCTAATCTATCCCTCAAGTCTCGGTGCAAAAAAGGCTTTGCCAGAATTGGTGGCCCGCCGGATGTCTTGCAGGGCGGTGAGTTCGCGAAGGAAACCGGGATCGGAGATCCCTGCTCTCGTGGCTTTGCACCACAGCACCCTTCCGTCGACCATTACTGTACCCATAACACGGCCTCCCTTGCAGGCCAGGTTATTTTGAAAAAGATCCCTGGCATTAAAGCTCGGGACATCATCGTCGGGCTGCCACCAATCTGGGTCCTCGGGACCATTCGGAATATGAATCGCGACCTCTGCATGCGCCGGCGAAAGCTTTGGCCGGCCATCGACGGTTTCGAGGCGATAGTGTATTGGATCAGGATACAATATAGTTTGCAGATCGTTGAATTGTCCCAGTGGTAGAGGTGGCTGGGGTATTTCCGCTCCGGCAGTGTCGAGAAAGGCGCGTCCACCAGCAAGGAGAATAATATGTACCGCCTCACTGACCCATGCGTTATATGAGTCGTGCATGGGGTCTTCTTTTGCCTTATGTAGGAGGTCGATCATCTTGTTTTCGGCCATGCACATTGAGTACGTGCCGTTGATTGACAATTTGGAAACAGCGTTCACGGCAACTCGATTGGCATGAGGTCCGACCTCAAGGATGATACTTGCATTGAATTCGTCAGGGACGGCATTGATGTGCACAGGTTTAACACTGCCGAATGCGGCATCCATAATGATGGGTAAATGATGTTGAGCTTGCTGAAAGGAGGACCAGCAGGCATGCTTTGGTTGGCAAGCTGGGTCAAGATAATGGTTCTGCGCGGCGTCGTCCCTTCCGCATCAGAAAGCGATACACCAACCACCACGGCTCCATTCATGCCAAGTCTTGCAGGCCGGCTAATAAAACGTCGTGAAAAATAAAGCAAGGAAAGAAAGGTCAAATTGTACGAGAGAAAAGCGTCGACATATAACTATGTTCAGGTGAGTGACCAACTCGCCTTGGCTTCCGCAAGGACCTTCATTTGCCAGGCACCCACTTTACATCCAAAGGCTTCGCGAGCAAAATTACACCCTGGTCATTCACCTGCCACGGCCTGCTCGAAAAGTGCTCCTCCAAGACGGGCAGAAACGCAGCCCTCATCTCGTCGGCCCTGTCATGGTCCGCGTACCAGACATCCGTCAGCAGCGCGGCCGCTCTCTCACAGCGAACCGCCAAATCTTCCTCCCCAAAGCTGAAGTGAGTATATACACGGCTAATCTCAATTTCTCCAAATCCGCACCGGGTGAAGACGCGGGTCACCGTGGCGAGCAGCAGGCCCTGGTGGACGAGAGCCGAGTCGCCGGGGGCCATGCTCTGCTGCGCGATGGGTCCGCAGACCCTGTTGATGAGGTTGACGACATCGTTGTCCGGGGCGCCTTGGACTATAACGATGCGCGCGTTTGGAGAGCCCGGGTCGACAACCCGGGCCATCTCTGTGAGGGCCGTCTCGAGGTCGTCTACGTAGGGCAGAACCCAGAGGGCGACGGCGGCGTCGAACTGGCGGTCCTCGAACGGGAGCTGTTCGGCTGCGCCCTGGCAGACGTGGACGTTGGAACTGCTACTGTTCTTGACGAGCAGGTCGTTGCGTTCGTGGTTCGGCTCGACGGCGTATGCCTCGCCGCACTGTCTGGCAATGGCCACGGCCAGATCCGACCACAGGAGGTCCTCCCTCCCTATATACGATTGTCTTAAGAGCAAGGTTGGTCTACATGAGCACCCTCAATGGCGTTGAGGACTTTTACAACACGGAAGGCTCATGCTGTGTACCGTGAAGTCGGGCCCTCCTTTTCTCTTCCTCGGCTTACATCTCGCCTATGCTTCAGTCATCATCTTGCAGCCGCGTAGTGGTGGGCAAGCCTGGTGAATTTGCCAAGCCTAGTGAGCCGCGGCAGCCGGGCCTGCGCAAGTACGGCGATTTGAGGCAGGCTTTGCGGGGACAGCGTCAAATCCGGGGCCATTCGAAGGCCATAGAACATTCACATGACACTATCCAGGAATGCAAAAAGGTTACAAGCCGCAGTCACCAAGCTCAGCCAATGAATGGATGTGGTGGAAGCGCGTAGTCATGCTGAAGTCTGGCGATGGCCTTGTCAATCGTCCTGCAAATCAGAATTCACCATCCCAGCTTTCCATTTGCGAAAACTTGCGCGCGGATTCATTTTCGCCAATATCGGGGATAACCATGATCGGAACAGCATTCGACTGGTTGCGGCGTATCCAGCCCCTTGTCTCGGCGGTCAACAATGCACATGCGGTATTTGCAACTCAAGAGCAGCTTTCGGTGAGCTTGGACACTGAAACGGCACGGCACATTATTTGGGGAAGCTCTCGTCTATGACGGCAGCCAGCCTCACAGAACTGCCGGCATTCACCTCCTCAGCCATGTCTGTCTTGATGGGCACGAGTGTCTCTGCATTTTCTTGTCATGTCTTACACAGAGTTTTTCGATCGAAAAAAGAGTTCTGAAAGACAGGATAGGTTAATGCAAGACAGACATTGTCTTTGCATGCTTCGGTCCGTCGCTGGTGTTTCGCTTTTCTCTGCGTTATCCCGGGCTGTCGCCGTGATTACAATATACTGGGTATACTCCATGTCTTGCTTACCGGGAAGATTCTAATTTTGGAGGCGTTGAAGACTATATTCCAACGTCTTTTATGCACAGCGCGTCGTCGGCAGCGTCCAAAGACGTACCCAGCGAGGCCACTATCATGATCGCTGAGGACTCAGCAGATAAATCACATGTTTCATTGGCGCATTTCCGATAAACGGCTTTGGGTTGACCCCGAAGACTTTCTATACACTCCGACCAGCTTTGCTTGATGCTCGTTAAAGATCAGCTCCGGTGCGGCGTATCGGCCGCCGGACGGCCATGACTACCCGACATCCGGACTAATCCCCAGCCATTATTGTCGTCTCACATGATAAACTTCTGGTCGCTTCTGTCCGGCCTCCCCGACATGTTGTCACTTTAGTCGTCTGGTAGCTGTCTACGGATGCCCAAGGACCCTCTGCTGCATCATGCATGCAACTCATCACCCCGCTTCGTGAGACTGATTGTCTCGCGTGTTTTTTTTACATATGGAGTTTATACTCACACAGGGCAGCAAATTTGTCCTGCTTGCTTCCACAGAATACGGACCGTTTTTCTGCCCTTCTCTACTTCCCTCTGATACAATCATTCCCTGGTACCCCATGTCAGCCAGCCACCGGCTCAATCACATGAGACAGCTGACAGGTCCCATTTGTTGTTATCAAGAGCGATGTGGTAATAGCCTCCTATGCGTGGTGATTTTATACTAGTTCTCCAGTCGTGAATGCTCCGTCGACGACGCATGCACAATCAGCAAGACAACAGCTGAGTGGTCTCATTTACTATCAGGGTATTGAAGAAATATCAGTCTTTCAGCTCCTGATTTCAGAAACAATCTACGCATTTTTGCCAGTTTGCTCAACCCGAGGTCTCGAGTCTGCATGTTTGCCCTCTCGATACTACGTTGTAGACCTGTCTGCAACACAGGTAGCCAAGGAGAGACTGCACAAAGACGGCCCTCAACGACCTGAAAAGTCACATAGCAACACACTAAAGATCCAGGTCTAATCCAATGGAAGGTGTATAAGAGAGCAGCTCGCGCTCTCCGGATCGGTCGTCTTCCATTCCATCCCTCCTCCACTCTACTGTCTCGAAAGCACCGACTACAAGCAACACCCAAGCTCTTCTTTTCTCCTCATCCATCACCAACTCCCAAGATGCGCTTCCTTCAAGCAGCCAGCTTATTTCCAGTGGCCATCGGCCTGGCAGCCGCGCAAAACGGGGCCGCCTGCTTCTGCTCCAAGGCGCGACGCCGCAGTGCACCGCCGACAACAACGGCGCCGTCCTCTGCTGCCTCATGGGCGCGCGGGCCTTGAACGGAGAGTGCCTCGCCGCCACTCTCTGCGGCGACAGCAAGACCGTCTGCTCCGGCGACACGCCCCAGTGCACGGTCAACGACAGCGTGTACGTCGACGACTCTAGCAAGGTCCTCAGCAACTTCGTGTGCTGCCCCAGCACCCAGAAGGCCCTCAATGGGAAGTGCTATCCGGGAGACGCGCCGCTCACCCCGTGCTACCAGGCCCCCGGGGTCTGCGACTGGGGAAAGGGCTACTACTGCGCTTGGAATGAGGGCAATGCGGACTCCAGATGCTGCAAGTTTGACGAGTACTTCAAGGGCAACAATTGCGTGAAGAAGGCCTGAGCTGCGGTCCTAGAACAGCATCAAACAACGGCAGATGGGGTATTTTTTTGCCCAGTCAAGTTGTAGTTGACCTTAGCTTTCTCTTAATCAGAACTCTTGTTTGTGACGAGTAACTACTTGCACTGCGTAACACTGGTGAGGCAGTCTTCCATTGACCTACCCTGTAGGCTAGAGAATAGCGCAGTAGCCGCTACCATGCTACCATCTGTCCTGGTATTTCTTGCGGGTCGACAGTCGGAAGCGAGCGCCATCGAAAGCCCCATATGTTAATTATGATGTAATTCCTCGATTCAAACCACTGGTGCCTAATTCGTACTTGGCACTAAGATATGTCGAGAGCAATGTGTCCTTGTTGAGGGCACCGCCTACCAACCTAACAGTGGGGCCAGGTAGCCGCCCCGCGAACAGGAGAGAAAGAGCTCCGACCGATCTCCAACAACCCAACCTGTTTCAACTTTCAACCCCCCAGCCTGTTTGTCCTTTATACATCTCCCTGGCGCCTCAATTCCCTGCATTCTACACCTAAATATACCTAATACTAAACCTCAGAACTGAATCCGCCTAATTCCACTCGACCTCGACCCTCCTCATCTTCACCACACCAACATCCTACGTCACCATGTCTCGAGTCCCTCCTCCCGGAGGTCCTGGCCGCGGCCTATTTGGCGGAGGTAGCCTGCCCGGTGGCAACCCTCGACCACCGCCTCCCGGCCAAGGATACGGAGGCGGTCCCGGGTATGGCGCCCCTCAGGGATACGGCAGCGATCCCCGCGCCGGCCAGAGACCGCCGCCCTCCCCGCAGCGATTCGGCGAGAAGCCGCCCGGCCCGTCTGGCGGCGGGCGACAGGTGCCTCTCCAGGTTGAAAAGGTCGCAGACAAGACTTTGCAGGTCAAGTTGATCTACGGCAACATGTACGCTCCGGGAATCACATTAACCCCCCCCCCCCTTCTCCCACATGAGATGCGACTGGCCCGCTGACAGCCGTTTTACAGATGCGCTGTTTCGCCCGAAGACTTCCCCCCGAGCCGCGACGGATCCGACCTCTACATCCTCATCCGCGGCGGCGACCCGGTGGGCGAATACGTCGTCACCGCCCAGCCCGTCCCCGGCTTCCCCGCCGGCTGCATCAGCCTGTCGGACCCGCAGCGCAGCTGGTCGGGCATCACGATGCGCGACCAGTTCACCGGCGAGGTCTTCGACCCGTTCCGGTCCGGCGGTAAGGCGTACCTGGGCTCCCTGGACCTCGAGATCGGCTTCGCGTCGCCGAGCAAGAAGACCGACGTGCCGTACGACGAGGATGAGCTCGCCAAGATGTTCATGGACACGTACGGGAACCAGGTGCTGGCGCCTGGGCAGCCCCTGATCATGGACGTCCGCAACATTCCTCTGCGCATCATCGTCAAGACGGTCGGGCTGGTGAATCTCGCCATGGGCGGCGAGGAGGGCGCGCAGAAGCGCAGGGAGGCTCACGCCCGTGGCATCTTGACGAACCAGACCCGGGTCCTCTTCCACCGCGATGGCAAGGGCGACTTCAACCTCAAGCCGTCGATGAACAAGCCCAACTCCAACGCCATCCTGGCTCCCGACTTCAAGTTCGAGGACATGGGTATCGGTGGTCTCGGTGATGAGTTTTCCACCATCTTCCGTCGTGCCTTTGCCTCTCGTGTGTTCCCCCCCGGCCTGATCGCCAAGATGGGCATTCCCCACGTCAAGGGCATGCTTCTCTACGGACCTCCGGGTACCGGCAAGACTCTCATCGCTCGACAGATTGGTAATATGCTGAACGCCAGACCTCCCAAGGTCATCAATGGTCCCGAGGTGCTCAACAAGTACGTTGGACAGTCGGAAGAGAACATTCGAAAGCTGTTTGCCGACGCTGAGAAGGAATACAAGGAAAAAGGCGACGAGTCCAGCCTGCACATCATTATTTTCGACGAACTGGATGCCGTGTGCAAGCAGCGTGGATCAGGAGCTGGTGGCGGCACTGGTGTGGGTGACAGCGTTGTCAACCAGCTGCTGTCGAAGCTTGATGGTGTTGACCAGCTGAACAATATTCTGTTGATCGGAATGACCAACCGAAAGGACATGATTGACGATGCTCTGCTTCGTCCCGGTCGTCTGGAGGTACACCTCGAGATTTCCTTGCCCGACGAGGACGGTCGTCTGGAGATTCTCAAGATTCACACGTCCAAGATGAAGACGAACGGCCTTCTGGACCCCGATGTGGACCTGGAGGAGCTCGCCAGCTTGACAAAGAACTACTCGGGTGCCGAGTTGAACGGTCTTGTCAAGGCAGCGGCTTCGTTCGCCTTCTCTCGCCACACCGAGGTGGGCCAGCTGGCGGCCGTGAAGCAGGATGTCGCAAGCATGAAGGTCAACCGGGCCGACTTCATGAACGCGCTGACCGAGGTGCGTCCTGCTTACGGCGTCTCGGAGGCTGAGCTGGAGGATGCTGTCCGCTTGGGCATCCTGCCGTATGCCGGCCACATCAACGCGACGATCCAGGAGATGATGCGCGTGGTGGGCATGATCAAGCAGGACCCGAACAAGTTCAACTCGTCGGTGCTGTTCCACGGCCCGCGCGGGTCCGGCAAGACGGCGCTGGCGGCGCACATTGCGACGCAGTCGGGCTTTCCGTTCGTCAAGCTGGTTACGCCGGCGGACCTGGTGGGCTACCGGGACGACTTTGCCAAGAAGGACTACGTGCACAAGGCATTCGCGGATGCGTACAAGTCGCCTGCTAGCATTCTGATTCTTGATGACTTTGAGCGCCTGATTGGCTGGAACCCGATCGGATCGCGGTACTCCAACGTGATGCTGGAGGCCCTGACGACGCTAATTGTGTCGAGGCCACCGAGGGTATGTTGACAGCGACTTTACGTGAAACTGCGAGGAAAATGCAGCGGCTAATTTTTTTTAACCTCTACAGGGCCACCGATTGCTGGTGTTTGTGACGACGTCCAAGGCGTCGGTGCTCAAGATGCTGGAGGTGGACCAGGACTTTGCGAAGAAGGTGGCGGTGCCAGCGGTGTCGACCCTGCGGGAGCTGGGCAGCGTGCTGCACGAGTCCAAGTCATTTGACGGCGGTGAGATTAGGCAGGTGATGGGGATGGTGCAGGAGCGGACGCGGGAGGAGAACGTGGGCGTGGGCATCAAGACGATCCTGGACTCCATCTTCGAGGCCAAGGCGGGCGGGCAGGACAGCAACGTGCTGGAGACGTTTGTGGACCTGCTGGTAGAGAATATGAACGACCTCAGGGGGTAGAAGGGCCTCTTTTTTTTTTGGAGTATATAGACATGTAGAAAAGAAAAAAAAGAAGAAAAGACGGTCAAAAAGCACATCGCAGCCAAGGTCAACCGCGTCGGCGTCATGTACGTGTAAGCCATGTCTGGTCGGTAAACCAGGGGGGATGTCTCCCTTCTTGTCCTTTAATTCTTCTTTGATATGCAGGCACGCGTATCAGGTACACCGTTAATCCGTGCTAGAAGAGGAGATAAGATGCAAGACACGAGAACGCGTCTGTGGGCAGACGGGGTGTGAAGCGGTTGGTTGCGTACGGAGTTTTCCAGACCGACCAGGAAAGGCCATTTCAGGTTCAGGAGGCGGCGTGCATACGCATACATACATATCTATCTCGTTTACCCGACGGACCGGGTTGGCCGGGACTAACATCATGCAGGAGAAGGGGGCGGATGAATGGGGAATGAAGAGATGGGTGCAGGTAGGATCATGAAGTGATGGTCTTTGCGCTGTGAATGTCAGTCATTGTGGCATGATGGCTGCACGGGATCTGTTTAAACTGTGAGTAAATTAGTAAAGGCCTCCCAGGAAAGTCAATGAGAGAAAGTCTTCGGGCGCGAGTAATGTGCGACAACAGCGGGAGGACGGATGCCGGGGCCGGGGCGGCCGTCCGCAATGCACGTTAGACGGAAGGGTGCGCTACTAAAGCGAGAAGAGTCATACTTGTATAACACGCTGCAAATGCAGAACAAAAGGTTATCTGTCGCATTTTTCCTGGTCAATGAGAGATTAGACTGGCAAAAAGATTCATAAAAGAGCGCGACATTCGGCCAGGTTTGGCAGCCCGGAAAAGAGGTTCCGGGCCTAATAGTTTGCGGTGGTTAATGGCCTGACGGCAGGGTTGCATCCTTCAGGACGACTTGGCCCCAGGGTGGTTGGCTGACAAGACTACCAGTAAAGTCCAAGGGTTTGCTTTTATTTATTTCTCTTTTCTTCGAAAATGGAGAAACCAAAAAGTAGGTCTACTACATGGATCCTTCTCTTCCTGTGTAATGCTGCATAAAGTGCATAAGTTGTGTAAATTTGCACAAAGGTGAACAGATTGTGAATTAATGATAGCGCCGTTTGGTGTGTGCGAGCGGGCTGACCCGACAGCATGGGTGACGACGATGGGGCCTGCGGGTTTGTCACTTGTCAAGTGAGCAAATTTGGCGAAGCAACCCATCCATCGCCAAAACCGCCATCTATCAAAGCTCGTCTGCTGATGAAAATCGAAATCCCAACCGGGTGGAAAGCCTGGCGACTGGCTGGGGCTAGGCAAAGACACCACCAGGACGGCCCCGCCATCCGTCTGCTAGGCTAAAGTGAACCCCCCGGTTGGTGGTTGGTGGGATCGTCGTTTCTTGAGAGGAGAGGAAGGGGACAAGAAGGAAGTGGAAGCGAAAAAGGCGGGCAAAAAACAGAGAGGTCTAACTAACTGGTTGCGGATGACCGAGTACGAATTAGAAAAAGGAAAACCCAAGGGAGAAACCAGTCATCTGGTACATACAACCCAGTGCGGCTCGAAGGATGGATGTCACGAGCCCCCGCTTGCAGTTGCTTTTTCTTGTCCCTCTGCTTGATGAGACATCTACTGGTGGTTACGTGTGTTTGCTTGCTCGTTTCGTCTTTTCTTTTCATCAGTCCATCATCTACTCGGGTTTCTGCGAATCACCTTTTCGTTTTTTTTTTCTTTCTCTCTTCAATGCTCATGTTATGTCCGCTGGCGCATAATATCAGAGCAAGCCGGTGGCGCGAGGCCACTCCAATTCGGTCACCGCCACTGTTACGCCACGGCCACGGCCTCAGCCACAGCCACAGCCACAGCCACAGCCATAGCCATAGCCACAGCCACGGGATGTTCCTATGCCGTTCTCTCTCTTTTTTTTTCCTACCGTTTTGTTTTGGCTCTTCCCAGGTCGCGAATCGGCAGACTCCGCTACTTTATTAGACATGGGGCATGGCCTGGCCTCGCCTGGGATTTACCATCTCCTCGTCTCTGCCGAAATTGGTGTCATCTTTCACGTCTCTCCTCACTGCCTGCCTGCCCCTCTGCCCCGCCAACCCACGCAGAGTTGCAGAAACATGGTCAGTGCTAGACAACTTACATACATGATGGCCGCATAGCACAAACTATTCGTCCGGCTCCCAAGCCAACTAACTCTCTTGTCTGGCTCTCCACCACTTTTTTGTTCACAAAAGAGTCCATGGCAATCCTGCTCTGTTCATCAAGTAGATCCAACCTCTTTCACCAAATGTCCGCTTCATCTGATAAAAAAAAAACGTGAATCCAACTTCTTCCAGTAAATAGAGTCAAAAGCGAAACACATGCGCGCCGCGTAGACTGTCCAAAAATCGCCGCTAGCCCAGCTCTCGCGCATTTTGCCAGATAGTCGCCGTTCTTCTTGCAGCCTCCCAGCCGACACAGACTTGTCTTCGTAGTCCACCATAGCCTTCAAAAAGGTAGTGAGACGACGCTCGTATTTCTCTATCCAGTCATCCAAACCATCATCATAGTACCCTGGCTGTTCGATGAGCAACCACCAAGGGGGGGCAAGGGTAAACTCATTAGGTGCCGCGTATGAAAGTTCTCAATCAATCACCGCAACAATGTCTAGATTCGCGTCAAGAAGAATATTAGACGGCCGCAAGTCGTCGCACCAGAGTTTAAAGGGTCCTTTATCGTACTTTCCAGACGGGGATTTTCTCTCGCTGGCGAGTTTGTGGAACAGCTTCCTGGCGGTATACTTGCGCGGGCAGTCGGGTCCCGACTCGATGGCGTCGTTCCGTTGGTGGGCTAGGTGATCAACGTGGAGCTGATCGAGGCTTTCAAGGTAGTCTGACGAGGTCTTGAATGTAGAAGCAGGCAATTTGGATCGCGGCAAGGTCCCGGTCCTGACTAGCTCATTCATGGGCATTGACAACGGACGCTGCGTCCCCTCCCACCACCTCTTATTTGTCTCTGCTAGAGCTCCTATTAAGGGAAGCTCCAGCATAGAAGTTTGGAGAAGGATATCGGAAACTTGACGATATAGCTTTTAAAGCTTGGCTCCGTCAATTTCCGGGTTGAGCATTGGCCGCATATCAGGCGTGATGGTGTGTTGAGCCCTGCAGTCATGTTCATTTCATGCTTAACGTATTCCATAATGATGAATGGCCCTATTTTTAGGGGACTCTCTTCTCGGGTTCCCCAATGAAGAGTTATTGGGACTGGTATTGCGGTGCGGTCCTGGATGTATCTCATGCGACGACTTCATTTCGAATCTTCTCCTCGGGAAACATTGTCCTGCCCGGCGTGGCGAAGCGGATGACGACTGAGCCGCCGTCTCGGTACGTCAATCGGAAAAGAGCGTTGAATGCGCCGGCCTTTAAAGGACCAATCTCTTCCGGGATGCCTTGCCAGTGTTTGGCGATGAAGTTGCCAATGGCCAGTTGGGTCGAGGGCACCATCAAACCCTCGCGCCGTTCCCTCTCGATGCGGTCGCTTTCCTCCCTTGCGATGTCATCTCCTTGCATCCACATTTGTATGCGATAGCGGCCAAGCACGTCTTTGAAGACATGTATGAAATGAAGACGCACGCTGGCTGCGTAGGGCATGACAGCTTGTGTTGGTACCTCAATCATGGGGGCGGGGAGGTCCCCCGTTGCCGACCTGCGCCGTAAGCAATACTCATAGGGGGAGCCACTCAGTGCTTTTCCAACCCTGCACGCAACAGCAGGCCAAGATGTATCATGGGTAATGCGTACGAGCATTTCCACATCTTTTCATGCAACTCATGCGCTCATACCATCTTACGCGTCTAGACTTTTGCACTGGGGACAGGGTTCTGTTCAACGTTAATGGGCAACGTCTTAGCGCACAGAGCCCATGCTCAAGTCCAGCCAACACGGCACGCTGCAGCCCAACCAAAAAATATGCTAGCAGGCTAGCAGGGGCGAAATGTCGAAAAAAGAACCCGTAAAAAATACGGATACAAAAGAACTGGTAATAAAAACAAAGTGAGAGAAAAAACGCCACCCCATTCGCCTGGGACCGCCCGACCTGCCCACCCACCACCCACCACTTTAGAGGTACAGTACATGCTGTAGCTTGCTTGCCAGCTGCCTGCTCTCCCCATCTCCCATGCTACCAAGGTAGCTCGCCCACTAGTCTCGTCACCGTAACCGTTTGTCCTTCTCTTCTTGGTCCTTCTCATATCTTCTTGTTTTCCCCGGATTACCTTCTACTTAATTTTGTTTTCGAAAGATTTCAGCATCTAACGACAAATCTTGCTGACGCCTCCTTCTCGCCTCACCAAAAGTACCCGTCAGGTGCCTCCGTTCCCCCCCCTCCCTCTCCCGCGCCGCGCCGCGCCCGCCAGCCAACCTGCTAGCCAGCCAACCTGCCTCGCCCGCGAGAAAAAGCCTCCCACCCGCTCCAGCAAACATTCGACTACCTCCCACTCACTGCCTCCCGCACCACCTTCTCTCTGCGTTGTACGTTCGACCTTCGTCTACCCTCCAACCTGCCGCCAGAATACAACCTGCACCAGACAAGTCGCCAGCCAAACTATTCCGAGCTTCTCTTATTCCCAACTCTATCCTATCTGTCCAAGACTGACATCACGTCCGCCAAACGTCCACCAAACATCCAACGCTGTCGCCTGCTCACCAACCTACCCTATCCCAAAGCTAATGCGCGCGCTTTTCACCAGCTTCCGTCTCGAACCGACCTAACGTCCCAGTATACACACAACTAGTCGAAACACCACATCCTCTCCCGCTTGCGACGACTTCCTAATTCTGACCCACGGTCTACCGTCGAGACTCTGCGCTCGGCGGAGCCGCTCTCCTCCTCCTCGCAGCGCCTCCTCCTCGCAGCGCCTCCTCCAACTGCGCGATCCCAGCCGACCACCTCGGCCATGGCCGCTTCCACCGCCGCCCCAAAGTCCTCCAAGAGGTCATCGCCCAGAGCCGCCGCGTCTCCCATAATACCCGCCTTATCTCCCGCTGTCGCTGGTGCCGCCTCCTCGTCCTCGGCCTCAGCAAAGCCTACCGCTCACAGACTCCCTCGCAAACCCTCAGTCGGCAAGCAGCCTCTCCTTCCCCTCACCGAGGCCCGCCACTACCACCATGGACGATCTACCTCCCGTGCCGGCCCAAGGGAGACTGAGTCGGAAAAGTGGGATACCACCTGGGACAACCCGTCGGCGGCTCGGGACGGACGCCAGTTTGCTGTTGCTAATGTGGGGAACAACGGTCGTATCTACCTAAGGTATGTCCAGCTGCTATTCCGATCGAACCTTGAACACCTAGCTCTTCATCTTTCCGGGAAGCGGGTCCTTCGTCTTGCCCGTTGAAGCATTGGAATGCCCATCCTGGTCTTCCATGTGACAGGCCCCAAAACCTCTGATCCTCAACTGCTAACACAGACGCTCTTTGCGACGACTTGCAGACCCTCCGTCCGCCGAAAGAACTCCGTACCACATACCCAGCAGTCCTTCAACCTGCCTACCACCCCTCCTCAGTCCTTCGATTCACCGCCGACATCCTTCGGCCAAGGCCGTATACCCATCCGCGCCCCCGATGCGCCTGTCCAGCCCTGGGTCAACGTGCCCCAAGGCACTCCCTTGACCAGCAGCATGGCCAGTCTCCCTGGTTCGCGTGCCGCCAGTCGACAGGGCCGTCATCGCCGTGCCCTCTCCGACAGCACCATTCATGAACTAACCGCCCCCAAGACGGCCGACTCACCGGCACCCGTACCGGCGCCCAAGACCTCCATCGACGACCTGCGTCCACGCACAATGGACGACTTCGTCGCTTCCACGCCGCACCTTGATATCAGCATTCCCAACTGGCGTCTCGGTACTCCTCGATTCACCGACCGCGGCACGGCCCTCATTCGTGGCGCGTCCTACGCCCCGACAGAGGAGTTGCGCTCGAGTTCTGCCTCCATGCTTAACTCGCTGCCGCGCAGCCGCCAGCCCACGACAGACTTTACGTGGAACAAGTCAACAGGATCCTTTCTATCTCCAGGAGACGCGGAAACGCCTGCTATACCCAGGAGCCCCAACCGCCCACCCTCGTCGTTGAGGCTGCAGGCCATGCCGCCTACTCATCCAACTACTGAGCTCGTCATCGAGCCGGCCATGTTCACCGATCTTACCTTTCGCCCGGCCTGTGATGACCGTCGTCTCGTTCGCTACGCTCCCACCACTGGCGCTGTCGCCGCTGCCACACCACCACGGCTCGTTGCCGAAATCACCTCGCCGAGTTTCCTAGATTATGAATTGATATCCGACTTTTTCCTCACCTACCGATCTTTTCTCGACTCCCTCGATCTCTTGCGCATGCTGTTTGCCAGAATGCGCTGGGCCTTGGATCGACAGGACGAAGTTGGCATGATTGTTCGCGTTCGCACCTTCGTCGCCACGCGGCATTGGATTCTCAACTATTTTACAGACGATTTCCTTCTCAACTACGACCTTCGAAAGGACTTTTGCGATTCACTCAACAGTGTAGTCGAGGACCTCTCTGAAGACGTGCAGACTAGGACTGGGCAGCTCAGAGTCATTGCCGAGCTGAAGAAATGTTGGCGCAGGGTCTGCGCGCACTACTGGGACGGTCCCAACTTCGATGGCGCTCTCGGAGTTGAAGCCGCAGTAATGCCTGGCGGCATTGCCGGCCATCGAGATCCAACACTGACCCCGTCCTATTGGCAAAGTTTGGGAGGCCAGCCGCCACTCTCCTCGGCCCTGGTCAAGCATCAAGGTCCTGACGTTGGATTTTCCACCGACCCAAACAAGACTCCGAGAATTGGCGACTTCATCGTCTTTGGAGATCGACCTCTGACTCCGGAAAATGTCGCCATGGACCTGGCACGAGCGCAAGGGGGGTCGCCTCGTAGCCCGGACAGCGTAGATGTCGTCTCTTGCCCGTTTCCCGGCAAGACTTTGAAGAGCATGCCGTCCTATGCTAACCCGCAATGGAGCGCCCATCCTCACCCAGTACAGTCCACGGCGCAAGCGCAGCAGACTGGGGTTGCGTCAGTACCGCCTCGAGCGTTAGCGAGCAAGAGAACCCACCACGGCCATTCACACAAACGCAGCAACAGCGTCAACGACTCGCTTCGCGAACACCTTGCCGAAAAACCCCCCAATGATGTTGACTTTCCCACCCTTCTGCCACCTGCTGGTAGCCTCGTTCGCGGAAACATTCTCCCTCCTGGTCAGCCTTTTGTGGACACTTCTGCGCAGGACTGCGGCGGCATGGCTCATCGCCAAACGACCGTTTTCACACCCCCGTCTCGACGCATGTTCAAGGACAAGGCATTTCATGGCGCCATGTCTGGTATCGGCATGAAGAAACTTCTCGCCAGCGTGAGACGCGCACTGAGCGCGCGCGGACACGTCACTGCCCCCACACAGGCCAACCTGACACGCATCTCGCCGGTCGGACCGCGCAACGTGGCCTCGAGCCGACTACCTGGTACCGCTGTCGTTCCCCAGGAAGAAGCGCAGCACCACGGTGGCAGGCCAGCAGTCCGCATTGACCTCTTAGGCGCCGAGGTCGCCGAGGACTTCAAAAAGGCGGTGCGTGAGGAACAGGCAGAGGCTCCCATACCTCCCGGGCCCTTGTCCGCCCCTCTGCCGGGAGCGTCCAGTCCTGGCTTCCGATTCGGCGGTTTTCCTGCCATTGAGCACCAGCGCCCGACCAGCGACATGGGCATCACCACGGGCAGCAAGTCAATTGTCATTGTCGACGACACTGTGCAATTTGAAATGCCTCGGGGCTTGATGCTACAGCATGCCCAGGGACACTCAATCGAGACTCTCATGGACTCATTTATACCCGCCGCTGTTGACCCGACACCACCAAATACGCCCCCAAGTGTCGACCGTGGTACGCCTCGTCGATCCTCATATCTCATTCATCCTCGTTCAGTCCAAAGTCCTGACGTGCTGCCCCCCTTTATTCCCGACCTTGCAACCCTTCAACAGGATGATGGATCTCCAATATCGGAAGCAATTGGCAGGCCTTCCTTTGCCTCGTCTCGTCAAACTCGACGCTATCCGCCTGTCAGCGCTGCCGCGTTTCGGATGCATAAGCGCGTCCGCTCTTCAAAGACGCATCAATCTATCAAATCGATATCGCACCGTCGTCACAGCTCCATTAACAGTGGCACGCTACCTCCGTCTACTATCCTCAGCCTGGATCCTGCCACGCTCTCCGACATTTCTATGCGTGATTCGGAGATCCCAGTCCCCGAGCCTCTACATGTTCTTCGTCGCCGCCCTGGCGGTGACTTGCGTGCCGCCAACAGGGTGGGTGAGCTCGATAATAAGCCCCTAAGAAGGTCACAGTCTGTCGGGTCCATTGTTACCTACTCCGAGTCTGTCCGCAGCATGAGCTTCTTTGGAGCGGTCCCCGATTCCAACTTGGACGCTGACTCCGATTACGGCGACTACTGTGTAGAGCGCCATGAGGTTTTCTCGGTCGGTCAACTGACGAAGCAACAGCCGGAACAGGCTGCAAAGCTCTCTCTCTTCAGCACACACTCCTCGTCCAAGCCGCCAGGGCGACCATCATTTGAGGCGGAAGCCCAGCGACTCGCCCAGATCCCAGATGACGAGGACGATGGTGGTATTGAATCGGCACTGCTCAAACTAGAAGGCAAATTCCAACGTGGCTCCAAGGGCAGTGCAGCAAAAGCGGAAGACGAGGAGATTGATATCGAGAGGCTCGGCCGCGCCCTCCAGTTTCTTGGCGGTGCACCAGCAGAGAGCATAATCGGTAGACGCCGACGAGCATCAACCAAATCAACAGCTTCCAGCATGGATCCTGGCACAACTGAGGATCTGTCTGTGCCGCGGAGTGAAGGCACGGAGGCCCGCTCATTCCTCTCGGAGGCGTCAGTGGACTCGAATAATTTGATCCCGTTGTTAGACAGGGGGCTGACCGACGGTGGTAGCCCGAGGCTCAGCAGGAGCTGGGCAGAGAAGTCCATCCTCCGTGATTCAGAAGACCTCACCACGGTTGCCAGCAGTGAACTGTCCAAGACTTCAGTGCTATATGATGCACAGTCGGTTGATGAGCAAGCCACAGCATCTGGCGACCAAGAGTACGATTTGGTAGAAAAGACGGACAGCATGGACCGAATCATACCCGGGGACACGCAGCCCGCATCTCGAGATCAGCAGTCTTTCCTCGAAGATGAAAGCTACGCCAGCTCAGACATATCTTCGGAGATGTCGACCGAGGAACCAATGCCTTTACAGACAAGCAACAATCTTCTCCGCCCAAGACGCAAACTGCCTCCCCGTCCTTTGGGCGAGCCCATTACAGACTCCATGCTGCAACCTGCCTCGCCTCCCCTATCTACACCACGCCAGCGATCGCCTTTGTTCAACTCTACCGAGGCCATGTACGCATCCCGGCCTCTTCCACCTACTCCCGAAGCTACGCCGACAGTACCATTTACGCAGACCCTCACGGGCTCACAGCCATCGCCCGCGGCGCTCACGATGACTCGAGGTGCACCATTAGCCGAGGTCAGCGCCAACAAATTCTCCGTGCACCTACCCTTTATCCTCGCCTTTGACTCGGACATCCTCGCGCAGCAATTTACGCTAATCGAAAAGGACGCCCTCAACGAGATTGACTGGAAGGAGTTGATTGAGATGAACTGGAAGAATGCTACTAGCAGTGGCTCCCGTTCGTGGGTGGACTTTCTACGGAATAGTGACGCGCATGGCGTCGAGGTGGTCATTGCACGATTCAACATTATGGTTAAATGGGCCATTTCGGAGATTGTACTGACGCAGCACGTCGAGGAGCGGGCGCGCTGCATCATCAAGATGATCCACGTGGCAGCACATTGCCGGCGGTACCGCAACTTTGCGACGCTCGCGCAGCTGACCATTGCGCTGTCGAGCAACGATGTGACGCGCCTGACGCGCACCTGGGCGATGGTGCCGGCGCACGACCTGCGCACGCTGGCCGAGCTGGAGGCACTGGTGACGCCGACGCGCAACTTCTTGCACCTGCGCGCCGAGATGGAGGTTGGCACGGATACGGGCTGTATCCCATTTGTGGGCATCTACACTCACGACCTGCTCTACAATGCCCAGCGGCCGTCAGAGGTGCCGGCGGCGGCGCCCGACGCTCCGCAGCTGGTCAACTTAGAGCGCTGCCGTGTCGCGGCGGCCGTGGTCAAGGTGCTCCTGCGCCTGCTCGAGTCGAGCACGCGCTACGCGTTCCAGCCCATTGAGGGTATCACGGAGCGCTGCCTGTGGGTTGGCGCGCTCAGCGACGAGGAGATTCGTAGCCATTCGGAGGCGCTCGAGTCTTGATACTACAGTTATGCCCCTCGGGCAGCCTACATACTTTCATTCTCGAAAAAAATGAACGTTGACTTGAATATGAAGCCAATCATTGCAAAGCGAAGGTCAACTTTCAGATCCCAGGACGACGCAAAACACAGCACACATCTTTTATCCTCTTTACATGAGTCGATTCGACACCATAGTCAAGCGAAGCAAGCATAGACGCATTCGTTATCCCGGCCATTTTCCTGGGCCTGTTTTTCTCTACTTGGAGTTGCTATCACCACCACAGCGCGGAGCTCTTTTGTTTCTTCCTTTCTACAATCGCTTTATTCTACAGTTGCTAATATACCCAAACAGCTTGGGTATTGTTTTTATACGTTTGTTGTAGAGCATAAAAAGACGACAAACGGGTAATTCCTGAGATACAAAGAGACGCGCACATAACATTTGCTGGGAAACGAGCTAGACTTTGCCTTTGTTTTTTTACACACCTGTCTTTTTCGGACTTCGCGGTTTCTTTCTGTACTTTTTCTCTTTGTGGTTTGAATAGTTGTTTTCAAGAGCAGTCTTTTGACGGAGAGAGGTAAGACGGGCTCGTCCGAGAGAGAGAGAAGGACGAGCGAGTGAGTGGACTTGGTTGGTTGGACAGCATGGCTTGATATACCCTGGGACTTTTTTTATTTGTTGCGACGGAGAACTTGACCTTTCTGCGCTTTGGCAATTGAAGGAAGTACATTGCAGAGACAACTAATACTTCCCTGACATTTGCGTGCGTGCGTACGTGCCTCTAACGTAGCATCGCAAGTTCACCAAGACCTATGTTAGGTGTAGCACGATAGGCAAGTTAATGGGAGCAGATCATGAAGTACAGGCTGTTTTAGAAAGCTATCAAGACTAAAAAGACAAGGCAGTCCAGGGCGGGACGACGGTCAAGTCCATCCCTAAGCGCCGTGCAGTACAGGGCTTTCCCTCCCCCTCCAAGCGACTCGACATGTATGTATGGGAGTAGAATAATACCAAGCGAGCACCACAAAAGGAAAAGTCATCGTGCGTTGCAAATCAATGAATGAAAAAAGAAACGTCGACAACCGCCGGTGGGCGAGTATCTTTCCCTCATCAGTACCAGCACGAGCGTGAAACCACAAGACTACCTTTCAGCTTCCTAATCCTCGCCATTTCCCGGGAGAGAAACGACAAGCCCCAAAAACAAATTCCCTTTTCTTCAAAATTTTCCATGCCTCTTTTTTTTCTTTCCGGTGGATCCTTTTTGTCGTTCAGAACATTCAACAGCTTTTGCCGTTCCCGCCTAAAGCTCTTTTTCTTCTTTTCCGTTTTAGAGAAGCGCAGCAGCAGCAAGTCTACCAAAGCTCAACGGCAACGTTCTCTTCATACGACGAGAAAGCGCTGTCGACAGCAGCCGGCAGAGTTGCTGTGGCGGCGGCGGCGTCGGCATCAGCCGCCAGGACGTCCTGATTTTCCTACCACTGGGAGTCCTTGGCGGCGTCGGCAGCCCACTCGGTGGAAGCGCCGGGGGCACCCCACTCCTCACCGGCAGCGCCGGCACCGTCCCAGCCGGCACCAGCGGCACCGGGAGCGCCAGAGAAGCCGGCAGCGGCGCCGGAAGCGTCCCAGTCACCAGGGGCGGCCTGGAAGCCGGACTCGATGGCAGCGGGGCCCTCCTCCTCGGCGGTCTTCTCCTCCTCAGCCTTGTCCTCGGCCTCGGCCTCAGGGTCGCGGTCTGCGCACGTTTGTTAGCTCTTTTCTTCCTTCGCTTCATCTTCTACAGGGACAGGTATGCGTACAGAAGTACAGATCGGGCATGACGTCCCAGGGGGTCTCGCGGGAGTAGATGGTGCCGCGGAGGCGCAGGACCTCGCGGGCGAGCAGCCACCAGACAGTGCCGATGGCGTGGCGACCCTTGTTGTTGGTGGGGATGGCGACGTCGACGTACTCGGTGGGGGAGTCGGTGTCGCAGAGGGCGATGACGGGGATGTTGACGTACGAGGCCTCCTTGATGGCCTGGGCGTCGGTGCGCGGGTCCGTCACGATGATGAGGCGCGGCTCCTTGAACGAGCGGGTGATGTAGTTGGTGAAGCTACCGGGGGTGAAGCGGCCGGCAATGGGGGTGGCGCCGGTGTGCGCGGCGAACTTGAGCACGGCGCGCTGGCCGTAGGGACGCGCGGAGACGACGCAGATGTCGGCGGGGTTGTCGATGCCGACGATGATGCGGGCGGCGAGGACAATCTTCTCCCTGTGTTTCGGTCGCGCTTGTTAGTTTTCGGAACCTGGCTGTGCTGCGCCCTTGAAAACTGCAGCTCACGTACCAGGTCTTGCCGACGTTCAGGACGTTGACACCATCGACACGGGTCTTCCACAGGTACGGCTCCATGTGCACCTGCAAGTTCTTGCTACCCAGGTGAGACTGGGCAGCCAGGAGCATCTCAATGTCCTGGCTGGTGGCGTTGAAGACGGACGGCAGGTTGTTGGGGGCCATCTTGACGGGTGTTTTTCCTTGGTTGTTTGGGAAGGAGGGAAAAGGTGATGGTGAGGTCGTGGGGAGGGAAAAGTTCGCGACAAAATGCGAAGCACCAGCCGCCCACCACAAAATCAATTTCGCCCAAAAATGTGCGCGAGAGCCCTGGTTGCGCTAACCCATTTGTGGCCTAGTATTCTCTGCAAAGCGAGCACCCCCCAAAGCGGCTAGGTCTACACGTGATCCATACGCTAGTCGATTTTGGGATTGTATGGGGAACCTCCTGGCTCGTAACATGAGAGACACAAATGGCTAGGAAATTTTGAAGTCGACGTTTAGCAGAGAGCTTTGAACGACAGATATCAGCACATCCACCACAATGCCACCCAGATTAGAGGCGCTGCCGCGTCTAGGCACGATTAAGCGTAAGTCTACACCGCAATTGACACTGCTCATCCTGTCCCCGGGCCGACGAATTGGATGTCGTAATGGCCGTTGTATGAGCATGAGCTGACCTGTATCCTCCCAGTCTGCCTACGACCAGCCACAACCACCCCGAAGACGCCGCTCCTACCGCTCATCCAGACGGCCAACCTATCGCAGCGTGAGCGCAAGCGCAAGGCCAAGCAGGATCCGTACCGGTGGGCACAGGCGCAGCAACGCAAGAACGCCAATCTCAAGCGCCGGGGAGAGCTGCAGGCGGAGCGCGACGCTCTCCTCGGGGATCCCATCTGGGGCCGCAACACGCCCTTTCTCGAATCCCTCAAGACGGCCGCGCAGCCGACCACAACCGCCACTTCTGAGACTGCCCCCGACGGCAGCAGCACCACGACGCCGCGCAGCCACTACCTCAGCGACGCCGAGATTGACGAGGTTGCGGAGCACGCGCGCGCGCTGACCAAGCCCGTCGTCGGCGCCGTCAGCGCGCAGCTCGGCGATGCGCCTGGCGAGGCCGAGGCGGCGGCGCAGCACGAGCGCCGACACTCACGCGCCATCGAGGCGCTGCACCGCATCACCGCGCTCGCCAACGGCAGCAAGCGGGACGCGTATCACTTCAACGTGCGGCGCATTGTGGACGAGTTTGGCCGGCACAGCACCGACGGCGCGGTGGCGCCCAAGCCCAGGCCGGTCAACGCGACCGAGGTCGAGATGCCCGGGCGGGCCGGGGCGGACACGGGCTCGTCCGAGGTGCAGATTGCCATCCTCACGGCGCGCATCCGCAACCTCGCGGACGCGCTGTCGGTCAACCGCGGCTACAAGGACATCCACAACAAGCGCAGCCTCCGCCTGATGCTGCACAAGCGCCAGAAGCTCCTGCGCTACATGGAGCGGAAGGAGAAGGGAAGCGGCCGCTGGACTAACATGATTGAGAAGCTGGGCCTCACGCCGGCCATGTGGAAGGGCCAGATTGAGCTGCGATGAGGCGTCCACGATGTATAACGGGCGGAAGCATAGAAGGAGGGTGTAGAAGCCTCTGTAGCATAACTTTACTTCCTACATGTACAATATGAAGCCACAAGAGCGTCGGTGTAAGCCATTGTTTAACAAAAGAAAAACTACTACAAAGCCCTTGCTCTCTTCAAAACGTGCTCCGTCTAATTCAATTATGTCGACACATGAAAGCCTGGCGGTGGCGCTATACTACAATGATGCTGAAAACAAACAATTCCAACCCGCGTTTAGGAGAAGACGCTGATAAAGTTTCCGATGCGGTCCTTTTGATTTTGAGCTATGCACTCAGCAATCCAAGTAATGTTTCGGATTTCCTGTTTCATGTCAGCATGCAGTTATGTTTTAAAAGGCAGGTGGGAATGCGGGCTGACCTGTTCTCGTAGCTTGACCCATCCGTAGACAATGGCGTATGTGAATTGTCTTGTAAAGGCACTCTTGGAGATTTCCATTTCCTTTTGGTAAAACAGATCCTCAAGACTCTTGCCATCGGTGCTGCCGCCACCCATGTTCCCGGCGCCAGAACTTCCACCTACGGACACGGCATCGAAAAAGGTCTTGTAGTCGTGGACGCCGTCCACAGCCAAGCGCACACCCTCGGCGTCATCGGCGCGGGAGAGCATCAGGGTGCCCTCGGGGAACAACTTGCCAAAGTTGGGATACAGCTTCTTGCGGTCGGCCTTCGAGAGCTCGGTGCCAAACGAGTTGAGCGTGATGTTGATGGCTCGTCGGTCCGCCTCGAACTCGAGCATCTCGGACATGACCTCAGCCGTGGGTGTGCCTGCCATATCGGGGTGCGTGTTGACAAAGTTGTGAAAGTCCTCGAGGTAGTTCTTGTACAGAGTGTTGCGCACAATCTCAATGTTGAGCTCGTCGAGGTCCTGGTGGCTCAGACTGCCCTTGAAGTATTGGGCCAAGGGCGTCTCAATCAGGACGCTGTTGTAGAGCTCCTCGATGTTGGTTGCGACGCAGAGAACAGGCATCGTCTCGAACCAGCCGAGGGGGTGGCATCTGTCCAGCAGCTCGCGGGTGTCGCGCTCATGCAGCGTTCCGGTAATGAGGAGCGCAACGTTGTCAATCATGTAGCCGTACGTAACGTAGTCCATAAATGTGGCAAGCGAGCCAACGGCGTTGGCACGTACATATCGGAATTCAGAGATGAGCTTGTCGGTCGTCTTGGCGGCAAGGCTGGAGGTTGAGGGATTCGGAGGCAGGGAAGCCAGGAAGTCACCATAAGCTGGCCCCAGCTGGAGCTTGAGGTCTATTGATTATCAGTATTGGTCTGTCTCATTATCATACAGTAACGCCCACCATCGATCGTCTCGCATTGTGTCAGGTTATTGTAGGCCGGCGTGGTGAGTAGGCCATTGCGGTAGCCGCGGACAATGCCCTCGAGATAGCTGGAGCGAGTTAGCATGCTGCAGGCTCCAGCATTCAGTGATGACGTACCCGTTGTTGGCGTTAAAGAAAAGGCCCTCCATCTTGACCAACAGCTATTTCAGGGTATACTTTAGAAGAGGGTCGTCAACAAAATAGTGCTAGGTTGAATTGCAGACACCAAACAAGCTTGCGCAGAGCCGTCCTGTTGCATGCACTGACGACAGTTCGAGACCGGCCGGCCACTGACGCCTGGATCCACGTTAGTGATGGGCAACTACGAAGTCTCCTCCGGAGAAACTAAACTGCCGGATTCCGCGCTAACCCACTTCTGTCACCCAGTTTGACACCAAATTTTTTGGACTCGCGAGAGCCTTCCAAAAAAATTTCCAAACTATTTGCACCTGGACTCTTGCGCGCACATTAATCCCAATTGCGCATCGCAAGTGAGACCTACAACCACAGAGTTTTGCAGGAGTGTAGTAGGGATAATTCACCTTCACAATGTCTCTCTTTGTTCTTGCCGAGACGCCAGCAGGGTGAGACTTGCCCGTTTGCAAACGCTCCGTTCGGGTGCTCCTTCCCTCAGTCGACTAATATTTATTTTGCAGCTACGGCCTGTTCAAGTCTGCGGACAAGAAACTCTTCAAAAATGATGACCTCGCCGCTGAACTCGGTCGCCCCGAAAAGCTCGTGGAAATGTAGGAAACACCCTTTGTACTTTGTACACGGTTTTTCTTTTTGGTACTAATGGCATTCTGTAGGCTCAAGCTGAAAAAGTTTGTCAAGTTCGAAAGCGCCGCCATGGCGCTCGAAGAAGCCGCCTCTCTCAAGGAGGGCAAGATCCCGGAACTGCTGACTTCGATCCTCGAAGATCTCAAGTCTGAGAAGAAGGCATCCATCGCCGTCGCCGACATTAAGCTCGGCACCGCCATCTCCAACCTCCCCGACCTGAACATCACACCCGTTGCTGGCTCCAACACTATGGATGTTTTCCGTGGCATCCGTGAGCATCTCCCTTCGCTCATTCCCGGTCTCGCGCAGGAGAACATTGATCGCATGTCTCTCGGTCTCTCCCACTCGATGTCTCGCCACAAGCTCAAGTTCTCCGCCGACAAGATTGATTCTATGATCATCCAAGCCATCAAGCTCCTTGACGACATGGACAAGGAGCTCAACGTCTATGCCATGCGCACTAAAGAATGGTACGGCTGGCATTTCCCGGAGATGGCCAAGATTCTTGGTGATAACCTTGCCTATGCCCGTATCGTCCTGAAGGTCGGCATGCGTGGCAACATCTCCTCGGCTGATCTGTCCGATATTCTCCCCGAAGAGATGGAGGCTGCTATCAAGGCCGCTTCTGAGATTAGCATGGGTACAGAGATTACCGAGGAGGATCTGCACAACATTCAGCTTCTGGCTGACCAGGTTCTTGTTTACACCAATTACCGTGCAGAGCTCTCTTCCTACCTCGAGAGCCGCATGCGTGCTATCGCTCCCAACCTGACGGCCCTCCTTGGCTACCTCGTCGGTGCCCGCCTCATCGCCCACGCTGGCTCTCTCCTCAACCTTGCCAAGGCCCCTGGCTCCACCATTCAGATTCTCGGTGCCGAGAAGGCTCTGTTCCGCGCCCTCAAGACCAAGCACGATACGCCCAAATATGGTCTCATTTACCACTCTTCCTTGATTGGACAGGCCACCGGTCGCAACAAGGGTAAGATTGCCCGTATGCTTGCTGCCAAGACTGCCCTTGGCTTGCGTGTGGATGCCCTTGGCGACTACGACGAGGAGCAGGATGACGAGCAGCGTTCCGCGCTCGGCTTGGCCAACCGCATCAAGCTGGAGAACCGCCTTCGCAAGCTTGAGGGCCGCCCGTTATTGCCCAAGGGTACGAACGTCGCTCCATCTGGTGAGATCATGGCTCCTGGCCAGTTCACCCTGAAAGAGACGCGCCGTTACAACGTCGACGCTGACGGCGTTGAGGATGAGACGGAGGTTGTCACCAACGGCGAGTCCAAGAAGAGCAAGAAGGACAAGAAGGATAAGAAGGACAAGAAGAAGATTGAGGTTGTCGAGGAGGACGAGGAAGACGAGGAGTTGGGCGACGCCGATAGTGACGAGGACGTTTCCACACCCAAGGTTCCTAAGCTGTCAAGCTCCGAGTACGAGCGCTTGGCTGATCTGGCGGGCCTGTCGGTCAAGAAGTTCACGCGCAAGTATGAGCGTGGTGACATCCAGGTTGAGAACGGAAAGCCCCGCGTCTTCTCGAAGAAGGAAATGAAGAAGCTCCGCAAGGAGGCGACCTCCACACCCACCAAGGCGGCTGCGGACGAGGGCAAGAAGAAGAAGCGCAAGCACGACTCGGACGACGAAGACGAGGCGGAGTCAAAGAAGGAGAAGAAGCAAAAGAAGAAGAAGCGCTCCGAGGCTTAGAATGTTTCGGTCGAAATAGTGGGCAAGAGGCAGCACGAGCATCCGCGCAACCGACACCCACTCAACGAACCGAGCAAACGCTGCAAGCTTTGAGCTCGAGGCGCGCTCGGTGAGTTTGCTTCGTTCCATGTTGGCGCGTGTCACTTTTTCTCGAGGCGGGCATGGGGTTCTACTCTTTCTGCTTATTTTGCGGGGTTCTATAACTGGCTGGACACATTTGATTTGTTTCCCGTCCTTGCCAGTAACCGGTTGGCCGGCGTTTACGGTGACTTTTGCGATTTCTGTATAGTTTGTTTCTTTTTAATGGTGAAACACGTTTGGCATCTGGCGCGGTTTTCAAAAAGAGCTGGAGAATATGCATGCAGGTGTCTGATTGCACCAGAAATTAGTTGGTTGCACCTAGACCGCAGTGGTCCGAGTCTGTGGATGGGGATGGGGTCTCTAGAGGATAAGCGTATTGGGGGATGAAAATTGTATTCTGTAAAATGCATCACCGATGAATTTCATTTCTCAAGGGCAGGCGATTTGCGACACAGTGACAGGTCTTGTACTAACATTTTAAAACTGGCGAAAGTCGAGATTCTTTGGGTTCAGATTCAGCATTCATTGTATTGTTCAGACTAAATACAAGAGTTGAAGAGATAATTGCATTAGGGAATCGTGGCGGCCGTCCTCCTCGTCCTCCTCATTGGGTATCAAAGATTGGTATCCATAAGCGTACATTTTTTGGGTGTTTCTTTTTTCGTTCCGTTCTCAGACATTACTCAATTACGTTGCCATTTCGTAAACTCGAAAGCATATCAAGACAAACGGCGTTTAGATGCTCTCAATGACGCGAGCCTGGATGGCCTGGTTGAGGCTGTCGTCCTGGCCGTCCTGGCGGGTCGCGTTGACGGCGTCGCCCAGCGTGGCGGCGGTGCTGCTGCTGGCGCCGGGCATGAAGATGACCTTTGAGTTTGCGCTCTTGGCCATGGCCTGCATGGCCTCGAGGTAGCGGATCTGCATGGCCGGCGCGCTGGAGAGGATGTCCGCGGCCTGGCGCATGAGCTTGGCGGACTCGACCTCGGCCTTGGCGGCGATAATCTTGGACTCGCCGATGCGCTTGCTCTGGGCGGCCATGGAGAGGCTCTCCTGCAGCTCCTGGGAGAAGATGATGTCCTTGACGAGCATACTCTCGACCTGGACGCCCCACCCGGCGGCGACGTCCTCGATGATCTCGCCGATGGACTGGGCAATCTCCTCGCGGCGCTCGATGACGTCCTGGAGGACGCGGGCGCCGACGACGTGGCGGAGGGTGGTCTGGGTGCGCTCCATGAGGGCCTGGCGGACGTTGGAGATGCCGAAGGCGGCCTTGTGCGGGGAGACGATGTGGTAGTAGATGACAGACTTGAGGCGCAGGGTGACGTTGTCCTTGGTCATGCAGATCTGCTCGGGGACGTCGGCGGTCTGGATCTTGACGTCGACCTGGAGGAGGTGCTCGGAGAGCGGGTTGATCTTGACGAGGCCCGGGTCGACGGCCTTGTAGAAGCGGCCGAACTTGGTGACGAGGCCGACGTTGCCCTGCTGGACCGACTTGTAGGGGTTGGGGCAGCAGATGCAGCAGGGGACGGCGCCGATGGTGCCGATGATGGCGCCGAGGCCGTTAACTGGAGAGAGATCGTGTTAGCCGGTATGTTTTTGTTTTTTAGTTTGCAAGGAAGGGGGAGAGCCTACTCATGCTTCCGTACCAACCCTTTGGGTTGGCCTCGGAGCCAACGACCTTGGCGTAGCTCTGCTGCAGGTCGTCCTCTCGCGGAGGCGCGACCGCCATGCGCTGCTGAGAGACGAAGCCGCCAGCACCGCCGGCGCCGCCAGAGGGCGTGTGGTGGCCGGGCTCCGAGTCGGCAAACTTGGTGGAGGCGGCACCCTCGCCGTTGTTGAGAATGTGGTCGGCCGAAGACATCGTTGCGGTGGTTGTGTTGTTGTTGTTGTCGTATGGGGAGCCGGCTTGTTTGTTTGCGCAAACGTTGTATGCAAGGATGGAGAAATCGCTGGTGTCGAACGATCAGCGCACTGGCAGGGCAAAAAAAGAAGGGGGTATCTTGGTGTTTTGCGTTGGAAACAAGAGAAGCATGGAAGGGTGTGGAGAGAGAAGAGGTGATGGATGGTCCTTATTTAAATGGGCTGATGCAAGGGTTGTCTGGTTCGTTTGCATCGCATCGGCATGACGTCTGGGACAACAAGACAAGGCGGACAAGGTAAAGAAAGGGCCGGGCTAAGGCTGTTTCGGGCCACCTTACAGGGGCGGTTTAGCGAAGCCCACTCAAGCTGGGCGCTGGGCGGAACGGAAACCCCAGTGGAATCAGTGGGGAAACCTAGCAAGTTGCTTCAGCGATGCCTGCTAACTGCCACCTATACGGCTCTTACGAGGCTGAGCTGAGTAACATCAACAAGGTCATCCTCGAGCACTGCCACGGGCGACCTTATTTAATTACACTTGCTGTGGACGGCACTAAACAGGGCGGTGAGCTTTTCTGTGTTTTCCTTTTCCCTTCTTGCAAGAGTTTCCGGCGTCGGCGCAATCCACGCCACCGAATCGGGCGTCCGTAGCTGCGGCACTGGTGCGGCTTGCCAGCCGTGCCGCTTCACCCGGGCACCAACCAGTACGTAAACCACTTTACTAGCTTAGCATCTCGACGAAGAGGGGGGCCGAAGCTTTGACTTATTTTTCGTACGCAGAATTGAAATGGGTTGCCTAGCTGATTTGGCAATACTTGGCAATAACGCCACTGGTGTGAGACCCCATCCTCCCTCAAGGCTGCACTGCAAAATGTGACGTGACAGTTCTAACGCTACAGCAGGTGCAAGCAGAGGCAGGGCAAGGGGGCAACAAAGAGACAGAACTATACACTTTGAGCCTTTGAGAAAAGAAGGAGAGAAGGAAGAAAGGGAACACAAATACGTAGGGCGTTTGAAAGCTTAACATCCACCTGTGCCACGCCAGCTTCCTCCCCTCCCGGATGCTGGTTCCGCTAAAGGTGATCACTTGCCCCCAGCCAAGCCCCAAGTGGCTTGGTTTCTTCAGAAATGGCCTCTCTTTTTATTGTAGGTAGGTACATAGGTCGGCAGGCGGCATCGTACGTGCAACAAGTCGCCGCCTCCATTCGGGTCCCTGGCACTGCCACTAACTACCTTCAAACCCCCAAAAAGATGTGAGCAGTCATTGATCATTGATTCCAAAGGAGCACAAGTCCCCGCAGGATTTCGACAGCAGGTAGTATCCACCGTCACCGCATAACCCCCACTACACCCGCAGCCCGGCGATAATGAACACCCTTATGTGGGCCGACTTATTCCCAGCTTTCAACCACCACTTACAGTACGTTCATCTCCTCTGAACAAAGAGCGCCGACACCGTCTACCCGCGATTAATAAAAAAACATCCCAAAGAGTGACATCCATGACATCGAGGAGATAAACAAACGACACGTTCAAACACCCACAGCTGCCTGCCTGTCTGGCCAGTCCTACAGCTACAACACGGCTTCCAGGGTAAGCTCCCAACCTACACTTCACCATCTCGGCCATCGCCATCGTCATACCAGGCTCCGCGAGGCTGTGCCCATCATTTCCCTACCTATTAGTCTCCCCTCGCCATCCATACCTTACATCGCCTTCTCGCCCGATTGAAACATGTAGCTCACCCATGTGACTCCGGCCCTTGCCTAAACCGCGCAGCCACCGCATCATAACATCAATTCACCCAACCAACCACAAGCTTCAAAGCGTCGTTGGCCTATGCATAGAGTTGTATCCATTCCTTCTAGAAACAATATCACATAACCCAATGTGCCACGAGGTAATGCACCACCCATAACCCTAAACGCCCCAAAACGATTGCAGATGCTATCCGGGGCCTCTTCTACCTCAGCTCCGGCTCCCGTAAGAAATCAGCCGCCGAGAATCCGCCGTCGCCCGCCTGCAGCGTCGACTCTGCCAGTATCCTCGCCATTTCGCTTAGCCTGTCGCTACTCGTACCGCCTAGCATAACCCCGCCATCGTCATCATCCTCGCTGTTGCGGCCCTTCACCCGCGCACTACCCGCCGCCACCTCGTCCCCAGCCTCGTCCTGCCGGCGCCGCCGCTGCCGGCGCCCGCTCGCCTGCTGGTGGCCCGAGTCCGGGTCGAATGCGTAAATCTTGATGCCCCGCAGGTGCGTGTCCTTGCCGTTCTGGTGGTTCTCCAGGATTTGCATCTGCAGCACGTACGAGACCAGCGTGTTGCCGTCCGGCTCGCCGCCAGCTCCCTCTATCGGCACGTCCTGCCAGCCGTAAGGGCTGTCCATCGTCATTGTCGCAAATTCGATCATGTTGTTCTCGCTCGTCCCCGACTTGAATACAATCTTGGTCGGTGTGTACGACTCGTCCTCCTGATAGTCGACAAAGAACCGAATCACCCGGATCCCTACCCGCTTGATAAAGTACACCGTCAGCTTGTGAGGCTGCGGGCCGTCGGATCTAAACAGTATCAGCTAGGCGTTCTCGTAGATGAAACCCATGCCACGTATAGTACGTACTGCCAGTAAAGCTTCAAATCATCACTTCGTAGCTCCGCCACACCGTTGCCGGGTTTGTGGCTGCTGACCGTAAACTTGCCAAGATTGGAGATCTCCTTGAGTCCAATGGAAGCTGGGTCGACAAGTATTTCCTGCTCCTCCTGCTCCTCCTGCTCCTCCTCGTCCTCATCATCCTCGACCTGCTCCCCGATGCTCGTCTCCTCGGCCTCGTACTGCCCCTGTGACATAACCTCTTCTTCGTACGCCATGGCCTCGGCTTGCTGCTGCAGAAGCATCTGCTCCTCGCGCGTGTTGACCGCGCTCGTCATCGCGGCCTGCGCGCTGCGGCCACCGCCTCTAGCCATGGCCAGCACGCTGAGATCCGGATCCGAGCCCGACCCGTCGTCATCGTCGGATCCCATAGGCATGCTGAGTCGCGGTGTCGTCGTACCTCGCGTTGCTGCATCGTTGTAGTCATCGACATACTGGTCAGCCTCACTTTCAATCTCTGTACTCGCTTCCGTGTCCATCTCGTCATACTCGTCCAGGCCCTGCTCGTCGTTGTTGGACGGCTGCGGCGCGCTGCGCTGCCACCGCCGCCTCCGGACGCTGCTGCCGAACCGCAAGCGCCGCCAATCCGCTGATCGCTCCGTCACCCGCGCTGAGAGCTGTCGCCACTCCGCCGACCGCTCCGTGACGCGCACCGACAGCTGCCGCATGCGGCTGAACACGCTGCTGGCCTCGCGCTCCAGCCGGTCCACAAAGGCGTCGTGGTTTTCTTCCTGGGGGACGGGCCATTCGCTCTGCACGGGCGAACTGTAACGTCGTAGGAGCGCACCGCCACGCGTGATGGGAATCTCCCCGAGATACTGTCGCGGCATAGGGGAGCAACGGCTGCGCTTGCAGCGAATGGACTGTAAAAGAAAAAGAAATTGGGAGATAATTGGATGCGGGAAGAAGAAACTCGGAAGAGCAAGGTTTTTTTGCTGCTCTCGTTTGTACTTGAAGCCGAACAGCTCTGCAATAACAACAGTCCGTCGGGTTCAATCGACAAAGGAGGCAGGTGCAACCCCCAAATGTCACCACTTGCTGGCCGCTACCACCCGAAATTGAGAGATGAGTAGGCAGATCATAGATTTTATCTTGCCTTAATTTCAAAACTCAGGTTGATATGCATTTGCTCATACAAAATCAAGCTATTCGCAGGCAATGGCCCGCTTACCCAAGACCACAAATCAAGTGCCACACCACAACTTACAGCGATGTAATCGGAAAGGATTTACTCGAGGCGCCACGGTAGGCATCTGCTGCTCCTCGTCGCTCTCTGGTTGCCGCTGTTCTGGCGTCCGATGCATGTCTCTCGCCTGCGCCGTCGCGGGGCGCATATAGCTTTCACGTAGGGTGTCATCTTGCGCTGGAGAGGTATGCTGCTGGGCTTGGACTTGGGCTTGAGCCTGGGCCGCTTGGTTTGCTGCCGTGTTCGCAGCGACGTGTCGGGCTCGGCGGGAGCCTCGTTGAATGTCCATGCCGGGCTCTGCTATTGCCGCTGTTCCTCCACGGAGGGGAGGTGGGGGGACGCTTGAGCCGCGTTGAGCTTTCGCGAACCCTGAGCTTCTTGTCGCGAAATCACGTGACGAATTACGTCAATGTACATCGCTACCCAAAGGTAGCGGTTTTTCGGAGAGAGACAAATGATATGCAGAGTGGCTAGGATAAGCCCTTTTATTAACAGCGATTGACTTATCCTGCATGGCTTTTGTAAATTTACGGGTGCATACTTACCAGGGATTTGTTACTGTCGTGGTGTCACTAAGCCTGACGAGGTGGACAAGCCCCTCCGTTAAGTACGGTTACTCCGCCCAGAGAAGTTTGAGGACGAGCTGGCAGGCGGCCACGGGTAACTACCTACCTTTATTAGGGCGGATAGGAACTCTCAAGATTTTTTACAAAGGCAGGCCGGTGTGCCGGCTCTCTGTAGCACGCCGATACACAACTGGCTAACAACTAGTGATTTGAGCCAGCACGCGATTCGGGCAAGGTCTGCCGACAAGGGGGCGAGAGTCGCGGATCTTGGAGCTGAAGCTGACACTGGAAGTCTCTCTCATGCGGCGGGGGAGGAGGGGAGCTGAAGCCCTGTGTCAAGCGGGCATGATTTCTCTGATGGACGATACCGGCACTAGGGCTTCTGTTTGAGGCTTTGGTGCTGGTAGTATTTTATTTTAAGTGAGTGGTGGCTCCCAGGGCTGGATAGACGCTTGATGATTTCCCTACCCTTGCTACCTACCTAGTGGTAGTCGTGGATGATGGGATGATGGCTCGTTGGGGGATTAAGCTTCTTCCTTCCGGTCTGAACCTGATAAGCTGATAAGCGAAGGCGGTGCGGTGCATGCGGATGCAGCGGATTGTCCGTGCTTTGAGGTTTCAGGTTGGCTTGCATGACACAGGCGCAGAGCTAGAGAAAAAAAAAAGGGGGAATTTTGGGGCGAGATGTTTGTGGTAGACTGGCTAGGATGCTGATCTTTGAATGGTAAGGCAAAGAATCTGGGGAGAGAGTTTTCGGGAAGTGGTGTCGGGACGTGAACCGAATCGAGTTGTGGGCGGAGCAAAACTGAAAGAAACGTGGCCTCGAGGCCGCGAATGCGTGGCTTTGCGAGTGGTGGGTGGCTCGGCTCGATCAACTCGTCATTGCCAATTCCCCTGAGATTGCCTCTATACTTGTTGCAAGCAAGTAGTTGGGTCTGTAATCTAACCGCGGTCATTGACAAGTTGACAGCTGGGGGTTGGTACTGAAGATTGGCAAGGCCAAGCCCGGCACGCACGTTGGCCAACGAGTGGCTGTGATACGCTGGGCAATTATTGTAGGCGCCGACCCAGAATACACTTATTTTGACGCAACAAATAGGCTTGGTGAACTAAAATATTCGTATTGTTGTACCACTCTCCGCACGGGAGGAAAACAGCACTAGGCGAGGGGACAAATGGCGCCTGTGCCGATCACCAGCTATGTAGGTTGAACTACAATGTAGATGCTGCTTGATATCCCGTAGATGCTCCTTGCATGTGCTTGGCCCTGCTGCAGCATGTACACTTCAGCTTGTTCAATATCTGTGTCAAATATATGATTGGGTGTTTGGGAGGTGTCCCGTCTGCGGGTGAGGCGCCACTGATGGTTGGCTTAAAAAAAGCCTCCTCGTACTTCGCACCTCGTAATGCCTGCCAGCAGGACTTGTCGGGATTCGTGATGGTATTGTTTGCCGGGGAGGTAGGTAACCGCCCCTCTTCGCGATCCCGCCAGTTATTTGTGAACGAAAAGAAAAGAAGAAAAAAGAGGGAAAAAAAGCTAATCTGATTTGCCTTACCGCGCTCGATTTCTCCATGCTTCCTGCCAAAACCCGAGTTAAAACAACCCAAGCAGCAGGACACGGACGGGCTGAGAAGACGACCAAAGCCACGTCCCAGGTCACGCCAAAAATAGTGCTGGGGCATAGCAGGGGATGAGAGACAACGCATCCAAGCCATCTTCAATCCTCTCACACTCACTGGCACAGGGACTCACTGGATCCACTGTCGGCAGCCCAATAAGGCAGGCAAAAGTCCACTGTAAAAGTTGTCCCTGGGTCATACAGCCGCTAAAGTTCCAGCCCGGGCCCGGTCTTTAGCGCTCATGGCGCTCCTCCGCCTCAGGCCCTTCCTCAGTGCCAGTCACTGTTACTGTGCTTTCCCGCTTTCCTTCCAGCTTTGGCTTTGCTGGCTGTGCTCCACCCAGCCAGCTATTGCTCCTGATAAAGCTCACACCATAATTTAGTACAATTTAGTAGGGAGAAAGTGAGCGAAAAAGAACCCTGACTCTAGAGGCAAAATAATGAAATAATGAAATAATAATTCAGATAAAAAAAGACCCCCAGAAAGTCAAGGGACCACAGAAAGGCCGCTACTCATTTACCTTTCCTCACTAACGTTAGTACGGAGTCGTGGCCCGCGTCCAAGCCCGGCACTACCTACATATGTACATAATGGCCTCCCGGCCCGTCGACGCACACTCAGTCTGATTTCCTCGTTTTTGCTGTTTGCTGGAAGCGCTCGCGTGCCACGAGATCAGATGTTGGCCTCGCACTGTTCTTGATCCAACCTCCCTCTCCCGCCTCTTCACGTCTTCGCCTCTTCGCCTCTTCGCCTCTTCGCCTCGCCTCCCGCCTTCTCGCACCAGCCACCATCACGTACCCGCCAAAAAGAAGGGATTTAATCGATTAAACTACCGGCTCCCTCTTTGGTATCTGGCCCTGTCGCTCTTTCGGACCCTGCCATTCACGGGCAACCTTCAAGCTCTTTCGCCTGCTTTTTTCAGCCAGCCAGCGCGTGTGTGTCATGCTAGCAAACGACAAAATGCTGTCCCGGCGCAACCTCATTATTGTCGCCGCCCTTACCGTCTTTGCGTTCACTCTGCTGCTCACCTCGCAACGCCTCAATGCACCGTTTGGTGGCCCCGACTATTCGGATGTAAGAAATACCCAACCCCAACCTCAGCCCGGTACCGGCACCACCGGCGGCAAGCAGCCCTCGCATACGACGCCGCATGTGTCGACGCACGCAGGCGCCACCATGACGGTCAGCGTGCCGCACGGCGACACCAAGGAGACGCTGCACTCGGTTCCGCCCGCATCCGCCTCCGCTGTCAAGGCCGGCTGCGAGGACTTCCCCGACATGTCCAACATCTTCGTCGTCCTCAAGACGGGCGCCTCCGAGTCGTACAACCGCATCCCCACCCAGCTCATGACCAATCTCAAGTGCGTGCCCAACTACGAGATCTGGAGCGACATGGAGCAGAGCATTGCCGGCCAGCACATCTTTGATGCCCTCACCGACGTCCTGCCCGCCGTCAAGGCCCACGACGACTTTGACATCTACCATCACCAGGCCAAGTGCCCCATCGACCAGGAGCACTGCAACAAGGGCTACGACACGGCCAACAAGGGCTGGTCGCTCGACAAGTACAAGAACATTCACATTGCCGAGAGCAACTGGGCAAACCACTCCCGCTTCGACTGGTACTTCTACATTGACGCCGACACGTACGTCTCGTGGCCGACACTGGTTGAGTGGTTCAAGCGCCTCGACCCAACAAAGCCCGTCTACTTTGGTAGCGTTGCTCTGCTCGCAGGCTTCCCTTTTGGCCACGGCGGTAGCGGCTATGCCGTCTCCAACGCGGGAATGAAGAAGATGTTTGACGGCAAGGACAAGGTTGCCAACAAGTACGACGAAAAGGCCACCACGACTTGCTGCGGCGACTACCTGTTTGCCTATGCCATCAAGGAAGAGGCTCAGCTGGACGTCCAGAACATGGTACGTAGCTATCACCTCATGTCAACACTGACACCCAATTGATAACTGACCGCTGCTAGTTTCCCACCATCAACGGCGAAAAGCCGTACTCGATGCCCTTTTACGACGGCCACTGGTGCCAGCCCATCATCACCATGCACCACGCCGCCAGCGAGGAGATTGACGAGCTCGACAAGTTCGAGCGCAACCGGCGCTTCAAGTCGCCCGTCCTCATCAAGGACGTCTTCCGCGACATCATCCAGCCCAAGCTGCGCGACTCGCACGACAACTGGGACAACCTCAGCGACGACGTCTACTACTTCGACCCGACCAGCCGGCAGTTCGATGAGACCGAGGTGCGCCTGCGCAAACCCGACTCGGAGCTCAACGCCGCCGAGCAGCGCGCACACCTCGGCTTTGACGAGTGCCGCGCCGCGTGCGAGAGCCTGTCGGCGTGCATGCAGTTCCGCTTCGGCAACAACGGCATCTGCGCGACGTCGACGGCGGTGCGGTTCGGCAAGCCCGCGCCGGAGGGCAGCGCCGGCAGCGACGCGGGGCGCAAGTCGGGCTGGATGGTGCAGCGCGTCAAGGAGTGGGCGAAGAAGCACGACGATTGCGGCGCGCCCAAGTTTCCCAAGCTCAAGGATGAGAGTGAGATTTGAAGGGGCCCTGGGACTTTCGGGATCGCCCAATGGGGCAACAAAATATCGCATAAATGCCGAGCCCGCATTCCGAGACAATTGGGCGGGTACGAGCGAACGAAGACGCAGCGGCTCTCGCCTGGTGTAGAGGGTGCAAAGGACAACGGCGGAGGACACTTTCAAAAACCGAGGGCCTTGGCAAGATAGAAAGAATGTGCCTCGGTCATGAGCATGAGAAACAGGAGTTGGAGGCAATAATTTTGAGATTTTTTATACTGCTATTTGTGGCACAGCAGGCCTGCGATACCTGTCTTCAATTCCTGTATTTTTTTTTCTATTTTTTTTCAATGGCTCTTCTCCTTGGATAACTGGTAGTCGGGGCTAGGGAGTTTTTCGAACATGACGTTTCTCCATGGGTATCTAGAGATGACGAGGAGCTTAGCGCGGGAGGCTTCTTGATTAATTTACGCATATTACTACTAGCTCTTCAGATCTGCGTGTTAAGCGCTTGACCTGCATGCATCTGGGAGGAAATTGCAAGAGGGTGGGAGGGGGTTGTGATGTTAGCCGTGGCCGTACTGGTAAAATAGCCAAGCAAAGCTGGTGGACTTTCTTGATATTTTTGGTCCTCCACATTGGGGCCAAAAAAGGGGGTTTGTTTGCATGTTGCTGCCGAGAGACAGGGGGCGGATAGGCGATTTCGTGTTAGCCTTGTACGTGGGCTGGGCAACCTCGGGCGAAACATGAACGATCGTCGTGTTGTCGATGTATGCCTGAGGAAGAAGCAGTGCGCCTTGTGGCTGGGACTGGGAAGGTTGCAGCCGTCAGAGATGCTTGAAGCCGTCATCGAGGTGGTTGCTGTTGAGGATGGACGGGCTTCCTAGAGTTGGCCTGTGCTGACTGAGATTGATTGCCGGCGCGAGAGAGCCGACCGTCGTGGCGCATGAATTGAGCAGGAGGGCGTGTGCATCATGACGCCGATTATTCGCGCCTCCGGGTTTGTAGTGTGGACGGCGGAGAGGGAAGGGGGTTTGTTGATGACTGCGCGCATCATCATCGAGATGTCTGCGAGCACCGCCGTTGTCCATGGATACATACATGTGCACACGACATGATAGTTAACTTTAGAACTCATCAGGGCAAGTAAGATTGCAATACGAGTGGACTACTGAATGGATGTAGCGTTGTAGGGCCGATTAAATTAATAGAACCCTGGGGAAGGGGCGGGCTTGGCTGCTAGCAAGGGATAGGTGGTGGTTGATTGAGGTTGCATAAATCAATGGCGAATCTGTCCTTGGTGTTGTTGTGTTAAAGAGATGAAAGGAGGGAAAAAGTACGGGATGCAAATTACAATTCGATGATGTATTCATGCAACGAGGTAGTGAGTTAGGAACGTAGCCGCAGTGAAGCTACGTCTGCAATCTATCAATGTGGGTGGACTGGTATCCCATCGACGGCTCTGTCCGCGTTTGAGGCGCTGGAATTCCGCAGCGAAATGGATAGATGGGTAGTACGGATGACGGATGACGGAGAAACGGACTCGACCTAGCCCAAACAATGCATTACAGGTATGCATTGGTTGCCCCTTGAGTAAGACACTGCAATTCGGCCAGTGACGTTATAGCGCGTGCGGCTGGCACGCAGCATGTTCAGACGGGAGACAGGTCGGGGCCTTGCAGGTACGGGATTTCTGATGCTGAGCAGGGCAACGCATTTTAGCTGGAGGATGGGACGCCCGAATGGGCCGTGTGATGTGCCTGGTGAGGGAGGAGAGGGGTCCATGTCGGGTCAGCGATGATGGGATGACTGTGCCGAAAGCTGAAGGAGGCCGCGTTTCAGCGGCTGCCATGCATGCCTGGTTGATCTATTGGTAAAGACCGATTTATGCGCTGTGGTTGAGATGACTGGGCGCGCATCATGACTGGGTGTCTGGTGGTTGATTAGGTCGTGATGGTTATTAGTACAGTTACCAGATACAAGTAACTATAGTACTAAACTTACCTCCCCCCTTGTGGGGGCGGTCGGGCGTCCCTTATTTACAGCAGAGGTACCTCTTTAATGGCAGCGGCTCTGCATGCACTTGACCAAGTGCACATCTGCTGACGGATGTAGCCCGGCGTCGAGCGCGTTCAACGTGATCAAGATAGCAGCACGATAGTAGCAACGAAAATGTGACCAAGGACGGGCACGGCTGATGCGCTGGTAAGCCACGAAATGCAGGGTCTGGTGATGGCCATTAATAGACTTGATCAAATACCCCCCTCTGACACTACTAACGAGCTATTGTCATTGGTACACATGTCAAAAACTAGATATTCTCTCCGTGCCTGGTTGCTCGACCAGCACCCCTTTTGCCCTTGTATTACTGCACCCCCTCCCTCCTTGCCCTGACCACCTCGCAACGAAATTTGAATTAATCTCCTCCCATATTAAGATTGAACAGCCCCCCCGCCCTTTCAAGTCTTTGACTGGCCGGGTTCACTTTTTCGAGGGTTCATCTCCTAATCTGCCATCTCCCGCCGCTATTTTGCTGCTCCTCCCGTTCTCGACTCTCCCTCCCATCTCTCCCTCTTATCTCGTCTCTTCTTCCTCTTCCACACCTCTCTCAACATCGCTTCTTCTTCGCCAACTTGAAGATAATTACAACAATCACAACCTATCAACTCGAGACTGCCGCAAACCACATCGACAATTCGTCTTGCACCCCTTTTTCAAATTTGATACCCACATCTACCACCGCTGCCTCCACGCCTGCGACGTCATAGCCTCACCCCTTCCGGGAACCAACTCGACAAGAAGACACAGCCGACCCGAAAATATCACATCCTTCAATCCAAAATAACGAACCGTTCTCGAATACACCAAACCATAGTCATGGACGCTACCACTACCGAACGTACCTTTACCGACGAGGAGCTTGACCGCGAATGGAAGCCCACCTCCCGTCGACCTCTGTCGTAAGTACCTACAACCCGTTTGCTCTTACTTCCGACAGCATCGCATCCCCTGGTCTCTCCTGCCCAACCCTCTTGCCTTGGAACATCTCACCTGGGTTGCATTGCATGATTAGATACGCTTGCATCTCACCTTACCTTGCCTGCATCGCCGTGCCGTGCATTGCCTCGCCGCCGTGGCTGGCTCACTGCCTCTACAAACACCAACGTCGTTTACTACAACCACCCGCTCTTGTTCCAAGTAGAGAGGAATCTCGGGCCTTGCATTCCTCCCGCCACACCACACATCGGACGAGTGTACCTGATACTTGGACTATCCCCAGCCTCAACACCCATTTCCTCGTACTCCCTACCGCCCGCCCGCTGACTTGCCCCGAAACATGATCCTTATTCTGCCATCCACACCATGTGGAGAAGGACTGGTTGCTGCTCTCCCATCCTGTTTCTTATATCTGCTTCCTTCCAGCTGTCCTTCCTTTCCTTCTCTCCTCTCCATCAATCCGTCAAACCGTTCAGAACTCAGTGCATCTATCATCCAAACGACCCCAATATCATATCCAGCGCATTCGCACAGCCGCACAAGATGACCACCATGGATCACCAGGAGATGCAGTCCGAGAAACTGCACCGACGGCTAACCCTCAACTACGACGACAGGACTGTTGCTCGCTCCTTTTCCGACGAGCTCATGGACATTTTTCGGATTGACAACTCTGTCGCCGACCTCGACCAGAAAGTCGACACTAGGTGTGTACACTTCCCCCGTCATAGCGTCACCACATCACCAACAGCAACAACATATCATCGACGCCGGCCCAAACTCAAAATCTCACTCTAAAATCAACGCTAACCACTCGACAGACGAGCCAAGGTGAACCGCAACACTATGGAGCTTGCCTCCCTCGAAGCCCGTCTCCGTGAGATGGAGGAGCGTCTTAAGCAGAGCCAGCGCGTCCGTCCCGATCTCGCCGTCAACACGTCCGACGTGTCCAAGCAGCCTCCCAGCCATCCCCCGCCCCCGCCCCCGACCAAGGACGACAAGGCTCGCTCCCGTCCTGGCACTGCCCGTACTCCCCAGCACGCCCCCAGCGCTGGCAACATGCCCCCTACGCCCGGCGGTAGCGAAGGTGAATACTACAATGCGTCCACTGGAAGTGAAAGCCAAAAAGAACAGATTCGCTAATTACATGCCTGTTCCGGCCTCCGCAGACGGCGATCACCAGTAAATGATATATTCAGCACCCTGCAAACCAACAGCTCATCCAAGACCGAAGGCTACCCCCTGGCTGCCCATGACTCCTATCCTTTCACAAACGATGCATGGATGATATCAACGCGGTGTTTTTGCCCATTTTCATCTCATTGGACTATCTATCCCATATCGAAACGGGTAGCTGGCAGTTCAACGCCCTCTCGCAAATTGCATTTATGCGGCCATCACCATTCACTTCTCTTTTAAGTGGCTGTGTAACCTATTCATTTATTTAATACTAGCCGTCGACTTCTTCTTCTCCGTCAGTCGCCTGCCTTCCCTCTTTTTTGCTAGTTCCAAGCCTCGCGAGCTATGGCCAGCCAGAAGCACAGCAATGTATATTCGATACCAATACCACATACAACCACGGCCGCGAAATCAAACCTTTTCAACATGATGACAAGAGACAGACTTGACTGGATTCTTTCATTTTCTATATCAAGGCCAGCTGCAAACAAGTTCTTTTTAGAAATCACCACACCAATTCGGTGAGGCCGTTGACATCGAAGAGGTCTCCAATCACTGTTGTACCAATAAACACTTCTATTGTTTTTTTTTGCTTTGAGAAACCTTGTGGGATACGGTTCAGAGAGCTGCAAACGGGAACGTGCAATGTTGCTTGCAGATGGGGACAATGTGGTGGACGTCAGGGAGAGGGCTGGTCGTGTTTTATTTTTGGCGCATCATTGCATAGTATGATTTCTCTCCAGGATACCAATTATTGACATTGCTTGCTCTGCTCTACATGTGACTGTACTTTCTTCAAATGTATGTTGCATTCACTGCCAATGACCGTTGTTTTGACGCTCATGAAACACTAGCAAGCCAAGTTTAGTTTACTCAATAATGGTCGTATATTCTCCTGATTCTCATCTGCTCCCTGAATCTGCTGTCTCTAGGTACAAAGCAAACATAACGAATGAAATAAAATAGTCGAAGCAAGTAGTAAAATAAATAACAAACACATAACATAGTTTTACATCTCGTCGGTAAGCACCTTGTTCGCAAACCCGACCCGCCTCTTGTCCAGGTCAAACGCGACAAAAAGCGCCTTGAGCATGACGTCGCCGAGCACCACCATCTCCAAGCCCTCAGCGCTCTGCATGCCGCCCCAGCAGTACTCGCCCTTAGCGTCCGAGGGGCCGTAGTTGAGGTAGCGGCCCGGGATGGTGAGGACGTGCTCGGTACCCGGCAGCTTGAAGAGGAGGTCAGGCAGCTTCTTGGCATTGGCGCAGGGAAAGGTGTAGGCACCGGCGAGCTCGGTCGACTGGCGCATGCCGGGGACGCTGTACCAGTAGCGGCTGGCGAGGGGACTGGGGAGGAACATGAGCGTGGTGCCCGTGTCGATGGTGCCATTGAAGCGGAATTGCCACCAGGTCTGGTCAGGAACGACCCACGACGTTAGGTCAAACTCGACGTCCCAATGGGGACTCGCGCCGGTGCTGTTTAGCCAGGTCAAGTTGTCGGCAGCTTTGGCCATGTCAATGCGGCCGAATTCGAACCGGCCGGTGGCGTTGCGCTTGAGGTCGACGGTGAAGACGGGCGAGTCGAGCAGCGGTGTGAGCATGTCCACAAAGGTCGGTACGGGAGGGTCAATGTTGTTGCGTAGCCTCTTGGCCAGCCCCATGATGCCGCTCATTTCAATGTCTTTCTCGAAGCGCGAGGCAATGGTCTGAGCGGACTGCACCGTAGCGTTGACTACCTCGATGTTGCCGAATCGAATTGTGTCGTGATATACTAGGCCGAACGCAGCAGTACCATCCACTGAGGGGATTAGCATAGATACAATGAGAGGAGTTTGCTTGCTGCTTACGGTAGCGAACATCCCAGCGAGAATTGTTGAGCAGGGATGAGGTATGGGAGTCCTTCGGGTGATATTGAGGTGCCCACGGTCCGTTTTTGTTGACGCGATATTTGGTATCCGTCGATTGCACCCACCTGTCTGTGTTAGGGTGTGATCATGCAGACTGGTTGACAAAAACTTACACATCAGCGGAGCCGGTATCCAACGCCATCTTGACAGTCTGTGGTGGGTTACCAATCTGGATGTCGGCCAGGTACAGATCATCGTTGCCCATAGGGTGGACGTCAACGAGGCCATCTATAGGTGATCAGATCAAGCTTCCTTGTGTATGGTACTCGCAGCTTACTATCCTCTGCGAGGGAAAACCCTGATGGACCGGACTTCTGAGCGCTGCCGCCCCATTTCAGCCTTGCAGCGGCCCAGTCGCGCTGGAAGTCTCTCTTGTCCGTCTGGCTGCGTGCAACATCGAAGGAAAAGGAAGAGGGAGGGGGACTCTGCGTATCGCGGACGGGGAGCGCCGAAGACGAGGCAATCGAAGCCGCAAACGACAGAAGCGACAGGCCCTGCCAGAGCATGGTGATCTCCAAGTGAGGCTTAAGGCAGGTAAGCCTTGGGAGGGAAGAGTTTGCGTTTGCCAAGAGTGTTCTTTTATGTTTGGAAGAAATTGAACTTGTGCTTTGAAGAAAGAAAGGGATAAAAGGAAAGAGGAAAGGAAGCGAAAGACTAGATAAATGATGGAATCGTCTGAATGAAACGAGTGACGAGATTGATAGCGAGCGACAGAGGTGACAGACGGGGTTCCCAATGGCAAAGTGAGAAATGAGGGAAGAAATGGTGTTGCAGAGAGAGAGAGAGAGAGAGAGAGAGAGAGAGAGAGGATGGGAAAGGGGATCAACAAAAGTGAACCGTTTGTACTATGTAGATTTCGTTCAAACATAAACAGTTCAAACACGCTATTGAAGGAAGACCTCTGGCAAGCGGGTAGGTACAAACGGATGTGACCTTGGCAGCTGCCGGCCGTCTGCCAGCTGCAAAGCGTTGTCAACCCAATATCATCCCCATTAATAGCGGTCAATCAATACGAGGCACATCCATCAGGAACAATGCAGCTCGCCGCCCTATCACCCCTCCGGAGACGCCATGTACTTTGCGCCAGCCCGCTGCCCAATCTGCGATCGATCTGTTGGATCAAAAATCCCTGGGCGTTTTCTCGTATCTATCGCCAAAAACGGCCGCCACGTCCTCGCTCCCCCCTTCTCTTTGATCAATCCTGGTGCCACGTAGCACAGCGCAACCGCGGCGTAGAGGAGGCACTGAGAGAAATGAAAAGGGCGAGCAAGGAGGAGTCCTGTGCACATGGCGTGTGCTTCATCTTCACACCTTTTCCATTCTAATATTACCTACCTAGGTATGCAACAACCCGAGCCGCTGCTGCGGCTGCTACTGCACCACCAGCACGACACACCCAGCCCACCAGCCACACAACATGCACGACAGTGTCAAGACGAAAATGCCCGAAACCTCTGTGATAAAACGGTGAAACATGACTTTTTCCTGCCCCTTTCTAGCTAGCACTAACGCAAGAATTTACCTCCTATTCTATGAAAGCTCTCTCAAGTGGTACATATATACAGTTTTGATGTGCTTCACCTTTGTTGTCAGGGTCGCACTGATGTCGTCAACAGTTATAGCTCGTCATGTATTTGCTCCGTATTGTCATCCTTCTTCTTGCTCTCGCCCTCCGTCTTCTTCCCCTCGCCCTCCTTCTTCCCCTCTTCAGCCTGGCGCTTGCGGATCTGATCCAGAATCCTGTCAAGCTCCTCCTGGTCGATACCCTCGCCAAACACTTCGGCGTCAAGGTCACCGGCCTCGAACTTCTTGCCCTTGCCCTTGCCCTTGCCCTTGCCCTTCGACTTGGTTGGCTTCTTGGCCTTGGGCTTCTTGGGGTTGAACGTGCGGATGCCTCTCATCGCAACCTCCATACTCGCCTTGGTCAGCTTGTCCTCCTTAGCAGCTACGTCGCTGCTAAGAAGAACGGGGTCCTCAGTGGCGCCAAGTTTGTCTTGCTTGGTCTCCATCTCCTTCAGCCACTGTCTCGTCTCAGTGTTGAGCTTCTCAATCTCGGTGAGGTCCTCGCGCTTATATAGGGGTGGAATGGCTGCCGCAGGCTTTTCCTCCTCTACCTCTTCTTTGGGGGCCTCGGTTGCGTCCTCATCTTCGAGGCCGTCAAAATCACCAGTCGATGACTCGGCAGGGGCGGAAGAGGTAGGGGTGGAGCTAGAGGCTGCAGAGGAGCTGGCAAGATACTCCTCGTGGTCGTCAATTTGCTTGTAGATGCCCTCAAGGAACTTATCCGTCTGATCCAGGATAGTCTTGAGCTGTTTGACAGCCTTGGGTCTCGCAGTTGACTCTTGAACACGCTTCTGAATCGGCTCGGCAAGGTCTTGGAGCGACTTGAGCTTGGCCGTCAATTCGTCCTTGGTGGCAGTTGTGCCGTCCTCGTAAAGCCAGTCGCTAGCCGCCCTAGCCTTCTCAGAGAGGGCAGTGCGCTCTTTCTCGGTGGACTTGGCAACGAAGTCATCATTCTCAAGAAGACTGCTAACCTGATAGGTAAATGCCTCGAGCTTGTTCAGGGCATCCTCGCGTTGAATTCTAGCCTTATCAGAAGCGGCAAAGGCCTTGAGTCGGTCCCTGGAAGTCGTGAGCTCTTCCTTAGTAAACTGGGGGATACCGGCCTTCTCGATAATAACTTGGACGGGAATGTTGACAAGCTCCTTCTTCTTAACATCTTCCTTAGGCGCTTCGACTGCCTCAGTCGACTTGGAGTCTTTGGCGTCGATAGAGGAAGAAGCCGACTCAGTAGAAGATGAAGAGCTCTCAGACGTCTCGGACGACTTGGACGCCTTGGACGTCTTGGACGATTTCTTGGACTTGCTAGACTTTGTAGGCTTTTTGCTGGATTTGGTAGCATCCGCCTTGCCGTCGGTACCATCCTCAAATGACTCCTTCTTCCCAAATCCAAAGAGGTTCTTAACACCGTCAATCAGAGTCTCCTTAACCTCGGCCTCACATTCCACAACAGCCGAGGCGACCGCGACCTCACCATTCTCGCTGGCGAGCTTAAGAGCCAGCTTAAAGACGGTTTCGGAGTCGACGCACGAGGGATACTTGTCTTCAAGAGCAGCAGCCGTGGCAGTCAGGTTCTTAACAGAAAACGTAGCAATAGTCTGGTCTTCATCGCCGACCTGCTGGAAAAAGCTACCGGAAAAGTCCTTGAGATCGGTAAACGAAAGCTCCTTGGGAACACCGCCAAGAGGAGAGGCGGCAGTCCAGAGACGCTGACGCTGTTCCTTGCCCTTGGCGTTGGTGTACTTGATGCCGGCGTTGTACATGGACCCCTCGGAGATGCGAATCTCCTTGACGCGGAAGCTAGGAGATAGCTGGGCACCACGGAAGCCAGCACCAAACACAGCAGCCTCGTCAGAGTTGACGTTGGAGCGAATCTTGTCAGCGGAGCCGATAGCCTTTTCAAGAGCCTTCTGAACAAAAGGGGTTCTCGTAGCGCCACCGTGGAGGATAATAGTGTCGATGTCGACGATATCAAGTCCGGCCATCTTAAGAGCGTTGTTCACAACGGCGGCAACTCGGTCGGGGAAGTCCTGGGCCATGGCCTCGAAGTCGGCACGCCCCAGCTTGTACTTGAAGTCGACATCCTCATAGAGACCTTCGAAGCTGGCGCCGGTATTTTGGTTGGCGCTCAGGACGTGGCGTACGCGCTCCGCTTCCTTGATAAGCTTGGCCATGGCACGTCCGTGGGCCCGAACGCCCCCCGAGGTGGCAGAGATCTTCTGGGCCGATTTGGACTCAACAAACTGCGAAACCATGTCATCCGTGATGAGATAGTTGAGAGCGTCGCCACCGAGTGTGCGGTCCCAGCCGGCGCCGAGGGACTGAACCTCCTGGACGGTCTTGTTGTACTTGCCAACGTCTTTAACGTTGCGGCTCTGGAACTTGAGGACAGTGGCGGTGGTGGAGCCGGCGCCCATGTCAAAGACCAGGTGGTGCTCAGGCTTGGCACCCTCGTTGATATTAGGGAATTGACGGCTGGTGGCGTAGTTGAGGCCAACAGCCAGACCGTCGCTCATGATGCTGAGGACCCTGAGGTTTGCCATCTCGGCAGCGAGCTGGAGGGCGCGGCGCTCCTCAGTGGTATAGAAGGGCGGGATGGACATGACGACGGAGCGGACAGACGAGCCCTCGCCAGCGAGCGCCTCGGCGTTCTTCTGGATGCTCTGGAGCTGCATCGCCAGCAGCTCCTCGACCATCCAGGACTCCTCCTCGGCGGTGAGCGTGTTGGTTTTGAAGGACGGCGTGCCGCGCGAGGCGTGTGCCTGCAGCTGCAGGGCCGGGTGGCGCGCGGCGTAGTCGGCGACGATGGCGTCGCCCACGGGCAGGCCGAGGATGGTCTTGAGGTTCGGATAGACTTCGCCGGGGAAGCGGGCGGAGAGTGCGAGGGCGTCGGCGCCGTAGGCGCGCTCGGGGAACTGGTCTGGCTTGGCGCCGCCGGGCGCGGGTTTGAAGGCGACGGCGGACGCCTCTTTACGCCGCGAGTCCTTGGTCAGGACAATGTCGAGGGGCACGCCCGGCTTGACGAGGGCGGCCTTGATGTATTCGGTGCCGAGATCGACGCCGAGCACGGCCGAGACGGCCATGACATTGGCAGAGAGGAAGAAGACGGCTCCGAGGAGCGCCATGAGCGATGATAGGCGTAAACGCGCCATGGTGTCGGCTATGTTGTGGTTGAAGCTTCGTTTGAAGCGGTTAGAACAAGGTGAGAACGGCGGTGTCTCTTGGTCGGCGCGGGTATCAAGGAGAGACGAGCATCGAACAAAAAAGAGAAGGAATGAGGAAAGACGGAACGTGACTAAATGACGCTGAATATTCAATGGCCATTAAAGTCCATACGACTCAATTGCTCCAGGAAGTAGGCAGACCAGCCTCTCTTTGTCGTGATGATGAAGTAAAGGTTGATGTGGCCAGAGAAGCTCGGCGACAAAGGACAGCATGCAGCTCCACATCGAATCGGGTAGTAGCCTCAGGGCGAGTACCGAAAAGGACAAGTTGCAGAGTTGCTTAGCGCAAGAGGTACTAGCGAGGTACTTTGTATCTGGACGCATGGTACAGGCGCCACCACGCCGCGCCACAAGTCCCTTTCACAGCTTGCCTTTTACAGGGGAGTAAAACATCTACAACCTGTCATTGTCCCCAATAAAACTAGATTGCAAAGTTTCAATGAAAAAGATTAAGTTGATTCCAGTTGATTTATACAATTGGGGTAAGTTGAGGCGGCAGTTTGCGGATAGACAGCAGCAAACTGTGAGAACATGGAGAACGAGGTAGGTAGGTATAATTCATTACGCATAACACTGTATCATTATAAGTAGGTAGGTAGCACTAACATTACAATTCTCTCCCGCGTATTGACGCTGGGACTACGCCTGTGGCCCGACCTGGGCGGCGTTCAGTGCCACCTCGACGTCTTGACGCCGGAACCCAGGAGACTGACCCAGGCAAGTCGAATTCAACATTAAACCTAGCAAATGAAGCTTGTAAGAATGGCGAACGTGAGTAGTGATTTCTGTTAAAGTTTTCTTACCTCGTAGAAATAACGGAACGTTTACATCGCCGTGTGACTCCTTGTTGGGTTTCATCCGCAGGCTGACGCCCCTCTCAAGGAGGTAGAGCTCTAGGTCCTGCATGTCAAACCAGTCACCCTCGAAGCGCTCCTGTAGGTTGGCTGGCACGTTGGAAGGATCCATGGGGACGGTCCAGGCGTTGTTGCGGACCGTCCACGTCGAGCACTGATTCGCTGTGTTGGCCCAAGGCAGCGAGAGTGGCACAGATGCACCGCTGCTGCCACCACCACCACCATCAACACCGCTGCCGCCACTAACACCTACACCGGCAGCTGAAGTGAGGAGGGCGGGGGAGTAGTGGGTGCCGGCGCCGCCGATGCTGAAGAAGGGCATGCCGGGCTTGGACTGGATGGCATTACTTTCGTTGCTCCGGCAGAGCCTTGACTGGAAGAGTGCGGAAAAGAAGGACAGCAGCTTGTCGCGGCTCATGAGCTGCAGCGGAAGGCCAAAGTGGCGGTGTAGGCGGGTGGTCGAGAGCGTCGGGTCGGCAAGTGCCAGGTAGCCGTAGTAGACGGCCGACGTAGCTAGCATGTCCATGAAGGCGGCGACGGTCATGCTGGTGTTCATGTCCGGGTACGGCTTGTTGCCGAATATGTTCTTGATGCCGGTAGGCTTGTTGGGCACAGAATGTGGGATGGAGGGTGGCGCGGTAGGCACAAGGGCCATGCTAGACGCCCCGGCGCTCTCCGGCTCCGCATTGCCACCAGTCTCCCGGACAAGTGTGAGGCACGTGGACAGGGCATCGCGTAGACGGCTCGTTAGCTCGCTCTGGCAGGATAGAATGTTGGAGCCAATGAGCTCCTCGCTAAAGGAGAGCACGACGGTGCTCATGTTCTCGATAGCGCTCTCGAGCTGCTTTACGCGCTCCTCGAGGTAGGCCGTCTGTGATATCTTGCGTTGGCGGTACGCGCGCTGCGCTTCGCGGATTTGCTTCCGACGACGCTGGGACAAGGAGACGAGTTAAATTTATGTGCGCGGTAGGAGAAGGGAGGGAGGGGGGCTTTCGCTTTACCTCGCCAGGGCCTTCATTATCACCAGGTTTGCGTTTCGCGCCCGCGGCTTTCCCTTGCCCGGGGGTCGCTTTGCCTTTATTCCTTGTGGTCTTGTTATTGCTATCGGGAGACTCGGCGTCGTCGTCGTTCTGCTCAAAGGAGTCGGCGTCGTCGTCTTCGAGGAAGACGGTGCCTGTGCCTGCACTATTGGATGGCGACTGTTGGCGCAGGTATGGTTAGCGATGGTTTGTAGGCAGCCCCGTCGCCGTCGGGTCGGTGTCTACCTACAGGACCACTGTGGTTATAGTTGGAGGCTGCGCCTGGATAGAATGTTGACGAGAGAAGTCGCTCGATGTCGACATCTTCATTTGGGCGTGAGACGTGCTGGACGTGTAGGTGCAACGGCTGCTGCTGCCGCTGGTGGGATGGGAGGCGATTGTTGCGTGAGGGGTCGGCCATGTCAGGTACAACCTATGCGGCTAGGTGGTGTGTGGTAGCAGGTGTATTTGGGTGTATTTGGGTGTATTTGGTGTCGGTGGCGTCTGCGTGACACATGCGAACGAGCAGGTGAGAATCTTCTCTGTTAGTCTTTCTTTCCTCCTTCACAAGACTTGTACGGGAGTAATCAAATTGTATACCGCCGTTTAATTCTTTTTCGTTGAGAATGCGCCAATGCTTGCATGCGCGTACCGGCACTTTATTTTAGCGCCGAATCGGAGGGCGGAGCAGCCTCGGCCCAACCGGTGCAACCGGGGCGGAGGTTTGGACGATCCCTGCGGAGGACGGGGGGCGCGGCCCATGACGACCGGCCTGGCTGCCTGGAAAAGGCGGAATGTTCTGCCGACAAGGAGTTTAGCGAGTCAATGCCCGGAGTTTATAATTTATTAGAGTTTTGACTGTTTTGTGAGACATGGTGGTGTTGGTGGGGGAAATGACCCCTCCCTCCATGCTGAATGCGGACTCGTTATGCTGACTCGTCACATGTGAATCTGATCTTGTTGTCCAAGCACTTTTGTACAAGCAGTAATATTAGATGTCAGCTGAGGATGCTTCTTGTGGTTGCTAACATATTGGGAGACCAATTGTCGAAATATGGTAGAATCGCAACAAATTTCTTGTTAGCTGCATCAGCCACAGAGTGCGACTCTCACGAGCTGTCCCCTGAGGCAACTGCCCCTCACTTGCGGCCACCCATGAGCCATGAGCCCCTTTGGATCTTCTTATCAGTTTGCCAGCATGAAAGCGGACCGGTTAGAGGCGGCGTACTAAGTATTTTTAAAAGAACAGCCCGACAAACTCCAACGGGTTGTTCCAGCCGGCCCAATTGTTCCAACCGCGTCCAAGCACAGCGATCGGACAAAGCCACGGGTTCCATCGTCTGTGGCTGATGTTTAGCCACACCCTATTTCTTGGGCTGAAGTCGCCCTTTGGAGGCTACGCTGCTTGGAACGTGGCAGTGACTCGGCACATCAAGGTGAAACGTGGGCCGCAGCCAATTGAGTTGTCAGGATCTTGGGCTCCTCGAATGCCAACCTTTAGTTGCTCCAGCCCACTGTTTGGGGTCGACATCGGCACATCCCTTGGTTGGCCGCCAGACAGCAAACAGTTATTAGCGCTCGTGCACTTGTCCTCTTTGGCCGTGGCGCTCGGGAGCTTCATTCGCCGAGCTCAATCTCGATGGACTCATGTTCTGCTTGTTTGCCCCTGGCTTCCTTGTCAGGCTTCTCCGCAACGCTTCCCACGACCTTCAACAGTATAATATCGCATAATCCGGTGCAAAAATGACCGATGCCAAGGCCGACTCGGCCACCGTTCCTCCTGCCGCCACTCTCTCGCAAGACACGGCTACAGCCCCGCCACCGCAAGCTGGCAAGACCCTTCCAAAGGTGACGCCCCCAACGAGCATCGACATCGACAGCAAGCCCAGCGACTTTGACGGGCAGCTCGCTACAAACGATGAGATACCATCCGATGCCACGCTTGCCAAGGTCGCCGACTATGTCTTGCTAGACAAGTACGGCAAGACGCATACCTTCCAGAGCCTCTACAACAGCCCTAACGGTCCCCGACGAGTCTTGGTGGTGTTCGTCCGCCACTTTTTCTGCGGTGTAAGTCAGATTTCATCGAGCCCCTACACCTATGTACTCCCGCGTTAACTTTACAGAACTGCCAAGAATACATTCGCACCCTCGCCGAGTCGATATCCAACGACGCTCTTCTGGGGCTCCCTGTCAGCACCTCCGTCGTCATCATCGGCTGCGGCAACCCACAACTCATCGACATGTACGTCGAGGCGACCAGGTGTCCGTTCCCGCTGTACACCGACCCCAAGAGCGTCCTCTTCGACGCCCTCGGCATGGTCAAGACGCTCGCGCTTGGAGAGAAGCCCGCCTATATGAAGATGGGCTTCCTCAAGGGCGTCTTTACCGGCATGGGCCAGGCCCTAAAGCAGTTACCCAAGGGCCTGACCCTCCAGTCTGGAGACCAGCGCCAGGTCGGCGGCGAGTTTCTGTTCGAGCCCCTCGACCTGGTCACCCCCATCACGACGCCCACGGACGCCCAGGGCGGGGCCGCCATCATGGAGGCCTGTGACCCGCGGCCCATGCAGAGCGGCGCGGGCGGCCAGCTCGAGGTCAAGAAAATTACCTGGTGCCACCGCATGCGCAGCACCCGCGACCATGCTGAGATTCCTGAAATCATGGAGCTTCTGGGCCTCGACGGTCACGGTAAGCCGATCAAGGATACTGCGCTGTGGGAAAAGACGATCCGGGCCAGAAAGGGTACGGGCCTGTCTATGGCAAGCAAGCTGAACGAGCTAGCAGCGGCACAAAACGCAGAGGCGGGCAAAGCATGATTGATACAGTAGAGCGGCACATCATTCGAAAAGCGCAGTGCAAAACATTGTGGTTTCTTGCTTTTCAAATTTCTTTCTCTAATGCTCATAGCCAATGATTCCCCTTTATTATACATGGCTGCTTTCCACAACAGTACTTCAGGCCACTGGAGCCCAGCTGTCATCTTCGGTGCTGTAGATGATTTCGTGAATTGGCATTTTGTTGTCGATAATCTCCTTGCCGTTTATGAGATCGTTCTCGTCTGCGCGCTTGTATCCATCTTCAAGACTTGTCACAATGCCCGCCTTGACATGTCGGAGCGCCAGTCTCTCCCTCGCCTGGTTGAAGTCAACCTCGACAAACCAAAGCTCATCAAAGAGCGCCGCGGCTTCGCGCCACACATCTGCATTAAGTGCCACATAATTACCCTCGACGACGATGATGCGCTGCGTGGGCGCAATGACAATGTCGTCCTCCTTGGGGTCCTTGACCGCGTGGTCAAACGAGGGCACCTTGATTTCCTCGCCCATCGGGGCATTTCGCAGCTTCGAAATCACGGCCAGAAACTTGGAGGCGTCAAAGGTGAACGAGGCTCCGCGGCGGGCGTTGTACAAGGCGGCGTCTGATTGTGCCGAGAGGTAGCTCCTTGGGTAGTGGAAGCCGTCCATGGGGAGGAAGGCGACGGGTGCGGGAGAGCCGGGAGCCTGCTTTGCTGCTATGGCATTGAGACGGGAGGTGATCATCTTTGAAAATGTGGTTTTGCCTGCTCAGTGTAAGTCGGACAGCCATGACCCATGATGCGTCACATACCGGAGCCGGGGATGCCAGCGATGCCAATTACTGGAGTCCAAGGTTAGAGGTGATAGGAAGACATTAGGCTTCGTACATACAGAGACGCCCATCCGGAGGCATTTCTTGGTGTTTTCGCCACACCGTCTCAGCTAGTCTTTGTACCTGTTCCTCCATCTTGAACGCGTAAGATGCTGTGACAAGTTTGTAGCTGGAAATGAGGCGTCCGGCCGAAGCTAGCTACCCCGCGGACTCGAGCCCCACGCACCGTGTTAGCACTGACGATTGCCGCAGCAAAACTCCCAGAAATCAAGCAATTGGCATCATAAATCTTTTTGATATGTACTGAGATTGGCTGAATCGCACAAACTATTCACGTACTTTTATCATCCATAGCGGTGCATACCCCACACGTCATATCGGTACCATCGGCGCCAGGCGGGGTAAAGTTTTGGCGGCGGTTCGATACGGGAACCATTTTTTTCTTCTTCACGCCAGAACCCCGACATAATCACACGACACGGGAAAGATGGCCGCGCAAGCAGAGGAGGCCCTCAAAGGGCTCAAATGTACGATTGAAATGTCGTGGACTTGGACAATGAGCAAAAATCAGAGCTAACCTGCAATCCGGACAGTCGCTGATGACAAGACCGATGGCAAGCCCGCCGCCCACGACGAAGAGGACGGCGACGACTCCGAAGAAGAGCCTGCCAACGGCGCTGACGCGGGAACCGGCGCCGCCAAAAAGAAGAAGAAGAGAAAGCCCAGAAAGAAGAAGAAGAACCCGACGAGCCAGACGGAGCCGCCGACGGTTAAGCTGAGCCTGCTGTTCCCCAACAAGACGTACCCCAAAGGCGAGGAGGTCGAGTACAAGGACGACAATCGTTACCGCACGACGGACGAGGAGAAGCGACACCTGGACAACCTCAACAGTGACTTCCTGAGCGACTACCGCGAGGCGGCCGAGATCCACCGACAGGTGCGCCAGTACGCGCAAAAGTCAATCAAGCCAGGTCAGACTCTGACCGAAATCGCCGAGGGCATCGAGAACAGCGTGCGCGCGCTGACGGGCCACGACGGCCTGACCGAGGGTGACCCGATGGTGGCGGGCATGGGCTTCCCGTGCGGGCTGAGCCTGAACCACTGCGCGGCGCACTACACGCCCAACGCGGGCAACAAGATGCTGCTGCAGTCGGCCGACGTGATGAAGGTGGACTTTGGCGTGCACGTCAACGGGCGCATCGTCGACTCGGCCTTCACCATGTCGTTTGAGCCGCAGTACGACAACCTGCTGGCGGCGGTGCGCGCGGCGACCAACGCGGGCATCCGCGAGGCCGGCATCGACGCGCGCGTCGGCGAGATCGGCACGGTCATCCAGGAGACGATGGAGAGCTACGAGGTGGAGATTGGCGGCACGACGTACCCGGTCAAGAGCATCCGCAACCTGACGGGCCACAACATCTTGCCGTACAGCATCCACGGGACCAAGTCGGTGCCGATCGTCAAGAGCAACGACCAGACCAAGATGGAGGAGGGCGACGTCTTCGCCATCGAGACGTTTGGCAGCACTGGCAACGGATACGTGCGCGACGACGGCGAGGTCTCGCACTACGCCAAGAACGACGTCGGCCATGTCGACCTCCGTCTGAGCTCGGCCAAGACGCTGCTGAACGCGATTAACAAGAGCTTCGGCACGTTGCCGTTTTGCAGACGCTATCTGGACCGCATGGGCCACGACAAGTATCTTTTGGGGGTAAGTCTTTTTTGTGCCTGCCGTCTCTGAATCTGGGGATGGCATGGGCAGGAGGGAGGTATCAGAAGGCTGACGAGAACGAATAGCTGAACCACCTGGTGGGAGCCGGTGTTGTCGAGGCGTACCCGCCGTTGGTTGATAAGAAGGGCTCATACACGGCCCAGTTTGAGCATGTGAGTAGAGAAGAATTGTGCCATTTTTTTATTCATGGCGAGCAGCTTTGCTAACTATATCGCAGACCATTCTGATCAGACCGACGGTCAAGGAGGTCATCAGCCGCGGCGAGGACTACTAGCTTCACATTGTAAAAGCAGCTATGGACTGAAAGCATGTAGCCGGAGCTTTTGCTTGAGGGTTAAACTTGATGATATGAAAATGAATAAAAATAAAGCATTGCCGGATACGGAACTGTGTAGTGTGCGCCACCTCTTTGCCCTATACTTGTAACTGGGCTGCGAACCGCCAGACATGTGTGGTATGTGCTGCATGATGCTGCCTGCCTGCTCAAGGCCTTCCTTATTAATCGTTCGGCTTATGAAAATATAGACGCAGCGCGGCTTGGCCATGCAAGCGCCAAGAGCTGTGGTCAAGAGATACGTCATTTGCAGTGGCCAGGGCCTCAAGAAGCAGCCTGTCCGCTATGGCTTTCACTAACCAATGATGTTTCTTTATCTACATTGTCTCGCTGCAGCATGACCTGGGGTTGCATTGCAGGACGGACCCGTATATGCTGTAGGCCATGAGTTAAGCCGATAGCTTGCAGCCACGTCGGGGCCTATCCCGGCGTATCAGCGGCTGGTCTCGGGCCTGGCTCGGCTTCGCCCATTTACCCGCGCCGCGTTTCCCTCGTCCTGTGTTTCCGATAGGCCCATCGCTGGCCATGCTATGTGAATTGGGCATGTTAATGTCATCGACGGAGCATAAGCGAGTATACGGTAGCACAGCACGGCATTGTAGTTACATATCACCGGCGATAAGAGCAAATGCAGTACCTAAGGTATGCCAGAGTCTACCCACTGTATTAGCTCCGATGTAGGGGACGGGGAGTAATATAGTGTCAGAGGTGCCATAAGCGGCGGCTCACTCATCTGTGTGCCGTCCCGCAGGTCCGGGGTGGCAATCGCTACATTCTGAGGACAAAGAAAAGGGTACAAAACTGTTCTGTTTTCTAGCGTCGATAACTTCCCCGTGGGCAAGCCGCAAATTGCCACCACAAAAAAGAAGATCTCCGAGCCTATTTGGGGCCATTCCGGGGCACCGAATGCACTCTGGGTTGAAGCTCCTCTTGTCTCGCATGCAGGAGGAGAACTTGGATGGCTCCGGCTCATTCTCGAGCTAGACAAGGCGCTAAGCCGCATCAGGCCGTCCAGGGAGGACATACAGCCAATGGTGAGCTCTTGATACATGTTTTAAGTGGACTATGCGGCTTCTCAAATTTTTCCCTCCAGGCGTCGCCGGCCGCGTGCAGCCACATTACAGGGCAGTGAGCCACTAAAATTCTGAGCACATGCTGGAGAAAGCTTTGCGCCACCGAAAAAAAAAAAACGCCGCTCCCCTGAAAAACCCGCATCCGAAGTCGTCGCCTTTTTTCTTTGCCTGACTCCTCTTTAAAACTACCACTGCCCCGACCACACACAGACGTACCTTTTTACTCGTCATTGCCTTCACCACATCGACTTCCCGGACGAATTATAGACTTTTTGCTTTTAATCATTTAATCATTTTCTTTGTCATTAGCGAGGAAAATAGAAAAGCAGATTGACGATTTCAAAGAAGACTCGGCTTCTTTACGACCACTTGGAAGCACTCGATTTCTGCGTACCACCAAACGCGCGCGATATAGAAGAAAGAAACGCGCCGACTACAAGAAAGAAGAAGCCCAGTGCTATCTATTCCTGAGGCATTCAATCTTTTCTTCGCCAATCCCCTTTTTCTGGACGCCTCCGCGACACGACCCGACCTCGGTCGCCTCCTTTCCCCCGACACGTCGCCACACCTATAGCGCATAAACACAGCCAAGATGAAGGTTTTTTCCAACGCGGTCACCTTCAACTACTCCTGGGACGAGGTGTCGACCGCCAACTGGCAAAAGTACGGTCCCTGGAACAACAAGTCTGAGCACGTCATCGCCGTCGACACGCTCTCGCGCCGCGTGGACCCGGCCACCGGCATCCTGCGCACCGAGCGGCTCATCGCGTGCCGGCAGTCGGCGCCGGAGTGGCTCAAGTCGATCCTCGGCGGCGGCAAGCTGGACGAGAGCTTCGTCTACGAGGCCAGCTACGTGGACCCGGCGACCAAGACGGTCACCATGGTCAGCCAGAACCTGACGTGGAGCAACCTGGTCAGCGTCCAGGAGGAGGTCGTCTACCGCCCGCTCGGCGACGGCCAGACGCAGTTCACCCAGACGGCGAACATCACGGCGCTCTGCGGCGGCTGGCAGCGCATCAAGAACTCCATCGAGGACACGCTGGTTAACAGGTTCCGCGAGAACGCGGCCAAGGGCCGTGAGGGCTTCGAGCGCGTGCTGGAGATGAGCCGCATCGTGTTCGCCGAGGAGCGCGAGAAGGCCCTGCGCGAAAAGCTGGCCCTATAAACGGCAGCTCCACGATGACTGGGGTCGGTGACCATGGGGATTTGCCGCTGCTGGCATTCATCCCTTGTCACCGATCTGATTCAATTCGAGAACATCGAGAATCCTCCGAACCCCCGACTGCATATCCGAATGGAGATTTCTCGCCAAACACACCCAATCCTCTCTTTTCGTCCCACGACTCCCAACTTTTGATTATTCGATTCATAGCTTGGCGCAAAGGCGGGAGTCTTTTTCCTCCTCACAGCATATACACTATTTTTTCGGCATGGCGTTTGTTGGCTTCATTTTTCATTTTAATAGATGATAGAAAAAGTTTTTATCCTGGTTGATAGCACTCCTCTGGTGTATCTAGAGTCGCAGAGCTTTTTTATCTTTTATGTAGCTGCCTGCGGAGATGAGGCGGCCTGCTTTTGGGGGTGCTAGGATGGCGAGGGAACCTGAGATGGCTCTGCCACGCCTTGTACAGATAGACACGGATGAATGCCTACTCTTACAGACCCAATTTTTCTTCTGGCGCGTGAATGTCATCGATCAAGCTTCAAAAGGAGACACCACGCCGGCGATGGCGGTTGATTTGCGCATCGTCCTCCGCCGGAAGGCTCGGGTTCTAGGCGTGGGCTGATGACGATGAAGTTATGACGGCCTTGTCGCGTCTCGTGATTGCTGGCAAGACAAGAATGCGGGGTTTATCCTGGCAAAAAAATGTCCAAACCTTCCACCTTGCCGAGTCATATGTAATGGTGCTATGCTTGAGATAAGTTGAGCTTGCTGTCCTTCCATCTCTACCAAGATAGGGTGAGAGAACAAAGATTTTGTCGAATTCGGACAGATTTGACGAGTCTTGGACGCGGCCACTACATTATCCCTTTGATTTCGGAGGCAAGCACGGGAGCGAACCCCATACTACAACCAACAAGGCTCACGATGGCCAAATTAAGATGAAACTGGGGCGTTAGCCGACAGTTCATTAGGATGCCCGCGCGTTCTGTTGGTTGGAGTGTCTCCAACCACCGCGCAACTGACCACTACATCGCCTTTCTATTATATTCAATGCATGCCAGTTTGTCAGCTGCAAGTGTGACAGTTGTAGACAAGTAGCCACTGCTTCGGGCAACGATGATTTTCTTCGAGGAAGTGCGGCAGAGTTCCTAAGAGATTCTGACTCTGTCGCGCTCAGGGTAGGACGCGACAATTAGCTTCGAGATGCGATCCCGGGCGGGACGTGCCAGATTCGGGCCTTTCACAATTGGGCGATGGGCCCTTGTACCGATGCAAGCGGCATTCACGGCTTTGGCGGAGCGGGCAAGGCTAATAATAATTCTGTCTGCCTTGCGTAGGTGGAATGCCGAAGGATCGAAAGGCGGCGACGGCCCTAGTCAAGCACCACTTAACAGCCTGCGACCAAAATCTGACAGCATGGGTTGTTGAGGTCATTCGTTCCAGAAAAGTATAAACCCGAGAGAAAATAGTGTGGGGGGTTCGGGAAGAGTTGTTGGAGTTGCAGTTTTGGTTCCTGTGATGAATCAGTTAACAAGACCACTTACCACTGGCTTGGCCTCTCGGCGTTGGCGACAGAGTCCCATCGTGCATTGCGACTCGATACTTGCTTCCCTTCACAACAAGGAAAGATTCCTAGCTTGAATCTCCAATTTCTCGCTCTAGAGCTCCAATAAGTTACATCTTAACCACGCCTCATGCAGGACCGACTAGAGATGATCGTCGAGGCCAGGGCCGCCAGCTTTCCATTGAAGACATTTGCGGCGAATGCCTATTTCGAACAGAAAAGCCCCAAGTTGGTCCCGTGTGCTAGTCGACCGACCCTCCTGCATATGCAACACAACGTAGTATCGGAAGGATGAATTTGAGCAGAAGCTCTAGTCGAGACTCTCTGCGCGGAACCCCACAGAGTATCGTTGGGAGGGAGCGCCTTGCAAAGCCTCACGACCGACTTGGCGATTACCGACTCTGTATCTGAGCGAGAATCATACCGGGCTGTGTTCTATTGTTAGGAAAAACGGGTAATTGATCCTTGATCTCGGGTATGCATAATATGACCTACCCGGGCGTTAGTGAGCTTTGGACGTAGTGGCAGTTTTAAAAGAGAAAGCCATCTGCTTATTCCTGCGCTTATTAACTTAGTTCCGGGCTGAATCCCAGTCAGGAAGGTACCCGTTCGTCGTTTACCAAGTGTTCGGCTCGACCTTTTTGAAGCAGCAAGGTCGCATTGAGCCTGGGGATTGAGGAAGAGACCGGGGTAACTCGCAGAAATTGGGATGGACCGTAAGCATAATGTGGCGTCCGAAGCTCAGGAGTTGGACCAAGGCGCACACATGCCGCCTGTGCAAGTGCAACTAGCGAGTTGAAAGACCGAGAAGCAGTAGGGCCGATGTCTAAGTTTATAAAGAGGCATGATCCGGCCATCAAGGTCGATCCGAAATGAGCATATCAAGCCTCATATCGAGTCCCCGGATAGGAAAAGCCTTCAATATGCGTCTTACTGCTGCCGCCCTGCTCTCCGCCGTTGCGGTCTCTGCCCATCCCAACCCCGGTGACAAGCTCAACAAGCCTCCGGTGCATCCCAACCTGGACTACCTCGAGGCCGGTCTGGAGAAGTATCTTCCCGAGACCAGCTACACGCTCCATGAGTGGAACAATGGCTATATTCCCGAGGAGTGAGATGCCCAATTCTCCGTCATACTGCGGTGCATGCTACTAACACGGCCGACTCAGATGCAAGAAGATTGTCACCGGTGGCGTCGACGCCGGCACTCACTTCAACCCGGCCGACATCCAGACCTTTGACGTCAAGTACGACGATGTAAGTCGAACAGCCACCAGTCCTCAAATCTTGTCCGCCGGCTCACACAGATGCCACCCAGTGCGGCGACCCTTGGGTCTTTTGCCACCACCGCAACTCCAACGCCTCCATCGACACCATGGCGCGGCAGTTCGGCAAGCTGCCGATCCAGATGCGGCAGTGGGTGCGGCACGTCATCGACCTTCCCGACAAGGGCCGACATGCGTACGAGTGGGACGGCACCGTCACCTTCTTCGCCGCCGGCGACCACATGATGACCGTCATCGCGCACGAGACCAGCCACTCGCTCGACCTCAGCGGCGCCTACCCGGACAAGTCGCTCTCCAACTCGGACCGCTGGTGGTCCGAGTACGACCAGGACTCGCACGTGCCGGACCCGTACAGCGCCAGCAACGCCATCGAGGACGTCGCGCAGAACACCGTGGTGGCGATCCACGACTCCAACGTGCCGGGCGGGTACCCGAGCGTGGAACCGGGCTGGGCGGGTATTGTGCACCAGCTGCACTTGGTGGAGGCGGAGGCGCGCGAGGCAGGCGAGGGCAACTCGGTGCTGATCCCGGGGCATAATAAGCAGTGCACGCACAGGATGCCGGCGAGCAAGCCGGTGCCGGTGAGTGGGAGCGGCAAGAGGCGCGGGGCTGCGCCGGATGTGAGCCTCAAGTCGGGCGTCAAGGTCATTGACACGTCGGACCGCAAGCAGAAGCACTCTGGCTGCAAATTGACTTGGTAAATACTCGGTGCACATGATGTGTTATTTGAGAAGTATATATAAGCATTTATAGCAAGGGCCAATATGATGGCAGAGCAAACTATACCAGTCTCACAGTGACTTGATAGTAATATTCAAATAGCCACAATGACCCTCTTGCTGTTTACTTTTGCAAAAAGAAAACGTTCATCTATTCTATCAAATAACCGGGAGTAAATGGACCAGGTCTCCGACGCCAAGATTGAGTTCGGCCAAGCCCGGCTGCCGGCTTCCACTCATCCCCACGCTTGCAAATTTCTTGTTGGAGAATATCAACATTATGGAGACTTTTTTACTATGCATGTGTCCAGCTAGAAGCCAAACGGGGCGGTCTGCGTACAGTGTCGGTCTCACACTGGAATCTAGCTCTGGTGCGCTCAGCTTAATATTACCTCGTTTCTTCAACGATCCGCAATTTAGATCGCTTTGCTATTGGTCTCTACATGTCAAGCTAGATTCTCCCGTCGAGAAGCATTGGGTAGCAAATTCCTTGTGGCGTTGACTGGGCTGGCTGTCGCAGCATGAGATGCGCCACCCGGCCAGTAGCCATGTTGTCACGAGGATCAGCGAAGAAAGTATAAAATGAAGTATGCTAGGATGGATATATGAAACTGCTCCCAAGAGGCGCCGCTTTTATCCTAGAACTGAATTGTCATGGGACCTTGCCGCCTTTTTTACCGCCCCCAAGGCAGATTGGCAGGGCTGTGAGATGTGCGTGAATGCATAAAGAGGCGTAACGCCTTTGAAATGTGGGCGAAGCATCACCGTGTCATGCTTTATTCAAGACAGAAAGCTGTGCAGCCTGAAGGTTCAGTTTGATGTTGATTACGATTAATGAGAAAGTTTAATTCGTACAGGCAGGGTACATGGGCATCTGGAACTCCTCCGCGAACTCGCTTTGTTGATTTCCAGGGTCCTTTTTCCTTTCGAAGACGAATGTTTACAGAAATTTTATAATCTTACCCAATCGCTGTTTGGCTGCGACTTTGCGCCACGGCTAACCACTCCGGACCAGGATCTGCAGCCGCGGCACACTTGGTGAAAGGGGGACAGAATACTGTGGAGGCAGGGCAAAGTTGGCAACGCCTCCGAGTGGCGAGGTTGACATGGACGAAGAGGCTGAGCCCCTGAAATCTTGGGCGGGTTGGAGGTTGGAACCAGGGGGGTTCACTGGGACATTGAGTTGCGTTGCGAGCCAACAAGAGAGCAACTAGTTGGCGAGAGTGATGACGACGTCATCGGATGGATCGCGAGCTATGTAGCTGATAAGCGTCAAGTAGGGAGGTGAGGAGGCGCAAGCGGAAAGATGATGGAAGACACGGTTAGACAAGGCGCGAGTCAAAGAATCAGACGGCAAGAATGGACGAGACAGTTTGTGACAATGCGCAGAGGCAACGCGGCTTTTGCTGAATTGTGAAACGAAAAGGCATGGCCGCGGAGACTGTCAAGCTAAAGCTAGGAACCCCAAACCCCTAGAAAGGGGGCAATGATGCAAGAGTTGACCAAGTTCATACCAGTTAGCGGCCCCGTTAGCTCTCGTGGTGGATTTTTTGTTCTGTCTGGAGGCATCTCAGTGGTGGGAGGAGAGGGAGGGTGGGAGTGAGCATCTCCACCAGGATATGCGCCGGGCGGGGACTAAGAATAGCAACGGGCGGTGCATCAAAGGCAACAAGCAAAGGCAACAAGCAAAGGCTGAAATGCAGCAATACGAGGGAGAGAAAGCTTGATGATGAAGGAGGGAGGGGATGAAGCGATGACTAGAGGGTGAGTGAGCGATGGGGTGAGTGAGGGAGGTATGGAAAACGGGTACATACATACATGCATACATACTATGGAGGGGTTGGTCGTTGGTGAGAGCTGGTCCGATGGGCCTCTTCTTACTACGCATAGTGGCTAGCAAATTCCTAGTCAACGGGTACCGTTTTGTAACCAAGGCAAGCATACCAATCCCAGCCTTGGCAAAGAGAATCCCTCAATCAATTCTTCAGCCTTTTAATTTATTCTTTCCCATCTTATTTCAGGGCCACCTGGTATCACTCCGGCTGAAACCCGCTAGCAATATCACGTGAGGCTATTCAAACGGCAACATGCGCGCTTGAGACGGCCAGCTAATCTCCAGACTCCCGATAGTCGGTTACAGGCTTTTTTTTCAGCCACAAGCACACAACATCGCTATCAACTCCCTGATACACATCTCCAAGAGACAGAGTGTCTGCGCCTTGGCACTCGGTGTGAACACGGTGCTTCCATTCACCAGCAAGGAGAAAAACACACCCCGCGAAACATCACCAGTTCCCAGCGAACAAACGCACCTACCCACCATACATACAGACTAGGCCTCATCTCCGTCTGATCTGCCTGCGCAGCACTCACGATCCAATGGATCCTCGTCGCGCGCAACCTCTGCGCAGGACGCCCTCTCCCAGTCATCCTCTCCATCAGGGCTACCAACTCGACGACCAACCCTACGGCCACCAACAACATTACAATGCCCCCGGCGGCCATCCCCAGCGCTTCGGTACTCCCTCTGACCAGCTGGACATCCATGCCGCCGTAAGTCGTCGCCCTCGCGCACCTTCTCCTCTCGCGACACCAAATACTAATAACCACCCTCCCTCAGCAATCCGTCGACACTCTCCGACAATACGACCAGAGCCCCCATCCCGGCGGCAGCCAGGTTGGCCAGCAGCATCCTGGCGACTACAGCGTAAATCCCGAGGCGCATCACGACCAGTACTACAACTCCCCATACGAACCCGGTCTCCACGACGGTGGCTATGATCAGGGATACAACAACCAGGGCTACAACCAAGGCTACGACCAGCCTGGATACAATCATCAGGGCTATGAGCAAAATGACTACTCCGAGTCTGGCCACCCAGGCATGCAGCAAGAGCAGCGACTCTTGCAAGACGACCCATCACAGCAGCATCCCACTCAGCCTCCTCTCGCTGGTGGCCCCGCAATCAAGAGATGGAAAACCGTCAAGCAAGTCCTCCTCTATCGCGGCAATTTGGTGCTCGACTGCCCGGTCCCTCCCGTCCTCCTCCAGCAGAACCCGCACGGCGAGCGCGATGAGTTCACTCATATGCGATACACGGCCGCCACCTGCGACCCCTCTGACTTTTACAATGAAAACTTCACACTTCGCCAAAAACTCTTCAGCAAACCCCGTCACACTGAGCTCTTCATCGTCGTCACCATGTACAACGAAGATGATGTCCTCTTTGCCCGCACCATGATCGGCGTCTTCAAGAACATCGAGTTTATGTGCAACCGCCCAAACAGCAAGACCTGGGGCAAGGACGCCTGGAAAAAGATTGTCGTCTGCGTCGTCTCCGATGGGCGAGCCAAGATTAACCCGCGAACCAAGGCCGTCCTCTCCGGTCTCGGCGTGTACCAGGAGGGTATTGCTAAACAACAGGTCAATGGCAAGGACGTCACGGCGCACATTTACGAGTACACCACGCAAACCCACATCACCCTGAAGAACGACGTTGTCGGCCTCGTCCACCGACGCCAGCCCGTGCAGATGCTTTTCTGTCTGAAGGAAAAGAACCAAAAGAAGATCAATTCGCATCGGTGGTTCTTCCAGGCCTTTGGCCGCGTCCTCGACCCCAACATCTGTGTCCTGATCGACGCCGGCACGCGTCCGGGCCACAACTCCATCTACCATCTCTGGAAGGCCTTTGACCTCGAGCCCATGTGCGGTGGTGCCTGCGGTGAGATCAAGGCCATGTTGGGACGTGGCGGCAAGAACTTGCTCAACCCTCTGGTTGCTACGCAGAACTTCGAGTACAAGATGAGCAACATTCTCGACAAGCCGCTGGAGTCTGCTTTTGGCTTCATCTCCGTCCTGCCCGGTGCCTTTTCCGCCTATCGCTACGTCGCCCTCCAAAACGACAAGAACGGCCAGGGCCCCCTCGAAAAGTACTTCCTCGGCGAGACGCTCCACGGTGGTAGCAGCGCTGGCTTGTTCGAGTCCAACATGTACCTTGCCGAGGATCGCATCCTCTGCTTCGAGCTCGTCACCAAGCGCAACTGTCACTGGATCCTTCAGTACGTCAAGTCGGCGACCGGCGAGACCGACGTGCCTGATACTGTCACCGAGCTGGTCTTGCAGCGTCGTCGCTGGCTGAACGGTTCCTTCTTTGCCGCCATCTACGCCATTGCTCACTTTTACGAATTCTTCCGCTCCGACCACTCGATGCTCCGCAAGATGGCCTTTTTCATCGAGTTTGTCTTTAACACCATTAACATGATCTTTGCGTGGTTTGCTATTGGAAACTTCTTCTTGGTCTTTAGAATCCTTACGTCTAGTCTGAGCGCCAAAGACTTACTCGGTAGGACCGGACAGATCCTCAGTATCGTTTTTACTTGGCTGTACGGTGTCTCGCTTATGACCTGCTTCGTATTATCCATGGGTAATCGCCCTGCCGGCTCCGGAAGGCTGTACGCCATGATGGTCTGGTTCTGGGCTATTCTTATGATGTGAGTTGCAACCACCACTAACGCTCCAAAAGTCCTGCTAACCGCCCACAGCTACCTCATGTTTGCCGCCATCTTCATCTCCGTCAATGCCATCATCACCGACCTCAACAAGCACAACTTCTCCATCGACCAGCTCTTTACGAATCAAGTGTTTGCAACGCTCATCGTCTCCGTCATGTCGACGTTTGGCATCTGGCTGATTGCGTCCATCATCATGTTCGACCCGTGGCACATGTTCACCTCGTTCATCCAGTACATGCTTCTGACGCCGACGTACACTAACGTGCTCAACGTGTACGCCTTCTGCAACACGCATGACGTCTCGTGGGGTACCAAGGGCGACGACAAGGTGGAGAAGCTGCCGTCGGTCAACACCAAGGACGGCGCGGGCAAGACGGACCTGCCGGACGAGGGCGACCTCAACGCGCAGTACCAGCGCGAGGTGCAGGTCTTCGCGACCAAGTACAAGGAGGTCAAGAAGCCCCCGACGGCCGCGCAGCTGCAGGAGAAGCAGATGGACTACTACCGCGGCGTGCGCACCGGCGTTGTGCTCGTCTGGATGCTGACCAACTTTGCCGTCGCCGCCGTCGTCCTCAGCTCCGCGGGCCTGGAGGACGTGACCCCCGACACGACCCAGGCCGACCAGCGCACCAAGCGCACGACCATCTATATGGCTGTTGTGCTGTGGAGCGTGGCCGTTTTGAGTGCGTTTAAGTTTTTGGGGGCCATGTGGTTCCTGATTGTCAGAATGTTCCGCGGGGTTTAAACGCGGTGGCTGACGCCCCGGACTACGACTTGATTTTTTTTTCTACATTTGCGTCATGAGATGATCTTCTTTTAGACAGGGACTGTTGCTGGTCTGGTACTGGTCGACTCGTGTTGCCTTCTTTGACCCCTTGTTCCACCATTCACTCACCCTTTTTTATTTTCTGGATTATACCCCCAGTTGTACGACTTCTTTCCTATCTTCTTTTTCGTCAAGCAACGAGTTGGAAAGGGGGACTCAAAGCATCATGTGTCCCACAAGCTCTGATCTAGTTTGGCTTTTGCTTACGACTAAGTATGGAACTGGCCAACCCGCTATCGTCGGAGGACCTTTTTTTTCTCTGTTATGTCTTGATACTTGCACGCTTTTCTGTTCACCCACGTACACACCAACATGCTATTTTACTTTTGTTTATAACTCTCATTGCTCTTTTCCATCTTTCATCCTTGTTATGAATAGTTTCGGTCAGCCGGTGGAGGAGACGGGGAGTGCTGGCGTTGAGCCGTGTGGGGTGGATCTTGTTGCTACGTGTCTTTTCCAGCCGATTCGTGTTATGAATGAACACTTAGAGGCTGTTAGTTTAGTATATAGTATACAAATTACCGCGAAAGTCTGTGTGTCGCTGTCCTAAGTTCCATTTTTGGGCGGCGGGCGCACCTGTTCATAGATACACTAAGCGCACCCCCTTACTAGTACTCTAGTGTTGTGAATGCTACAGGCATGCATGCGCGGCTGAGTGAGTCAGACTAGGGTTAGGCACACTAGCACCTAAATAGGATAGGAACTCATAAAATAGCTTAATAGATTATTATAATAATCTAGTAAACTAGGAGGGTTATTAGGATTATAAAGTAATCTAAGTAATCTAAGTAATATAATAGAGAATAGAATAAATATATAAAAAAAGGGATTTCTAGTAGATAGTTAGATTAGATCTTTATTAATTAATTTAAGTAATAACTCTATTATTAAAAGATATCTTTTAATATAATTTATACTATAATAACTACTTATTAGTACTTTATACTTTTAAACTAACTCTGTTCTTAAGAAACAGACTAACTATGGATTAGGGATTAAGCCACCGTTACACTTAGGAGGAGCCCGAAGCTTAGTAGATAACGAACCACGGGCCGAGGCGACTGGCCTGTAAAGTACGTGTCCTTCTACTCAGTATGCTATCTAACAACGCAGAGTGTAATACACGTCTTCTTGGCTGATAAGTGGTTGGAAGAAGAGTAGAATAAATTACAGCATAATCAACACCAGAAAACCGACTGTTCCAGTTTCCTTTCTAGGAGAGGAACCTGAGCGGCGCTGCTCTAGCATGAGCCTTGGTGAGCTCCGATCCCGAACCAGCACACAAACTCCCCTGATCAAGAATTGTCGACTCCCCCGAGCTGCTTTGATTTCTCCCGGCTAACCTTGGAGCTGGCTGGGCACACCTCTCTGTGAGTTTAGGTCTTGGAACAGTTGAGACTATCGAGGTACTTCGTAGGCAATACTAATAAGCATATGCATTATCCGTGCGTATGTAAACACTATTACCACTTCTTACTCTCGTAAGATTTAGATGGTAAAATTTTCTAACGGCATGCATTGTGACGGACCGGCGATCTAACTTTATAACCTAGCTATATCGTTTACCAAGGTAGGAAACTATGGCGCATTTCTTCGTTCTGCGTTACTTGTTGTTGTATACTACGTTGAGGAAAAATGACTCATATCCCATAATTATTTAATGCTTCAACACTGCGTAGTTTCTAATACTCACTAATCGTAGCTATACATGCTTACTACTAGCTATCAGTCGTCGAGGCATAACTCTGGTACACGAGCTGGTATAGTAGACATTCTATTAAAACGGTGGTTCGTCAACGGGGGTAATACTACGGTCGGGCAAGTTATATAAGCTTAGATCTGTAAAAAACCCAACCCACCTGAGACTCGAGATACGGGCATAATCTCAGGAAGCGCCGCCTGTCCACCAAAGAGCCGAGACTTCCGGCTGCAAATTAGCCCCGATTCGTATAATGATTATCGGCTTGTTAAAGCTCTTGGTAGATAAGCGGAGCTGTCTAACGACGTACTCATCGTTGTGGCGATGCAAAGCCAGTCAGGCTGACCAAGCGCTTAGCGATTCCATGAACCAGTTCATAAATTATTGAAGAATGAACCATTCTGTATATTAAAGATGCGGTTGTGCTTATGAGTCTTATCAGAATCTCTTCTTATTGTTCTCTATACTTATTTAACATAGTCGTGCTAAATATATATATATATATATGTAGCCGGCGCCCATCTAACCATATTGTCATAACCTCTCTCATCACCCTCACCTTTGCGCTCTCGGCCTTCTCGGCAGCGGCGGTCTCTATCGAGAGGAGAGTTGTTAGCGGAGAAGATGCCAAAGATGGCGAATTTCCATCCGTTGTCAGTCTGGATGGTACGAATGGTATTTGCGGAGGCACTTTGCTAGACAGCACTACTGTGCTTACTGCTGCGCATTGCCTTAGAGGGACTGAAACTGTCAGGGCGGGATCAGTGGTAAAAACCCCCTCCCCCTCCCTCAGAATAACCCCCCCCCGGGGGGCGTACAGGTCAAAGTCGCGAATCGGACCGCACACCCCGAGTATAGACTAAACTCCCAAGACAAAACCAAGCCCTATGCGAACAATGATATTGGCATCCTTAAGCTAGCAAGTCCGATCGAGAAAAGCGACAAGATTAGCTATGCCACGCTCCCGGCAGACGGCTCAGATCCCGTGGTCGGCTCCATGGCCACAGTCACAGGCTGGTAAGTACACTGATACACATGACAGCTTGCTGAGTAAGGGGGTTAAAACACATAAAGGGGCGACCAAGAACCCTCATGGATTGTACTCGAAGACATGACCTTTGAGAACCTGTCCAAGATTACTATCCCTATCCACGCACGCGAGGTCTGTGACAAGATTGACCCAGAAGTCAAAGGCAGAGCGGAAGCGGCAAGAGTCCGTGCAAATTTGACAGTGGAAGTGGTCTCATTGACCAAAAGACTGGTCAAGTCATTGGCGTCGCGTCATTCGTCATCAAGGATAAGAATAGCTATTACTGCGACCAGGCTCCCACGGTCTTTACTCGCGTCGGCAGCTACATGTCGTTTATCAAGCAACATCTCGAAGGTGCGGACGCTGCTGCTGCCAAGCCTGATCCGGTACCGGCGACGAACACGACGAAAACGGAATACCAGGGTCCTCGGGCCAAGGAAGACGAGCTCCGTTCCACCGCGGTCAAGCCGAACAAGTACGGCATCCCTGAAGACGAATGCCGGCGCATGGTTGCACAGTGTGTCTTTGAGGAAGCTCAGAAGAAGGAGGTGGCCCAGAACTTTGATGGGGTTATTGAGTGCATGGATTCCCAGTTCCGGGGACTAGAAAAACGCCAAGCAGGGAACTCGATGCCTCTCCTGGGCAAGAGTATTTCCTCTTAGACAGATGTGGTTGATTTGAATAGATGGCGTGTCTGATCTTTGACTCCACCTTCAGCATCAGTTTTCTATTAGGGATTCTGCGCTGCGCCTACGCAAAATTGCAAAGAGCTAGCATTTGTCTAACTAGTCGTGGCCGTACACATAGTGACATGCACGGCGACACGTTCGGCCACAAACTGCTGTAGAGGCGTTGTTCCGAGTCGGTATCTGGTACAGGTCATCCAGGTGTAATTGAGTGAGATTGTACAGAACCGGAGTAACAATCAGAGATACGCTTTTCATAGCTCAAGTGATTTGGCATCAGGATTTTTCGTTTTTTTTTTTCGCCCTTTCAGCACCCTGTCAAGGAGCGGCTCCAGCACCTACGCAGGCACAGCTCATGGGCCTTCAGATGTGCTCAACTTCAGCCTCAGGGAGCAGCTCGCAGGAGGGAGCCACTTCAGAGCTCCAGAGACTCTTGGTGCCTGCTTTTTTTCTCTTTTGCTGTTAAAAGCGGCGAGAAAAAACAGTCAGAATTTGAGTGGTGTTACACCTGGTCGTTATTGATCGTATAGTTTGAGAGAAGAGCAATACGTGCTACGTCTGCTATTTACCCAACAACAAAAAAAAAACTTGATGTGTTACATTTTCTATTCATAGGAGGACTATTACACAGATTGGATTACAGAGAGCGCTGATGCCACGTACTCATGTCGTGTAGCCTAAGCCCAACGATTGGCCGTAGGTCAGTCCGCGCATGTCGTTACCTACTCTGACGAAACTAGTATCTTACATCTGCCTAGGGTGTAGCGACGCCCGGAAATGACTGACACTGAAGCATACCAACACACCCATAATGATCTTGATATCTAGATCCAGCGGTAAGCAGGCTACTACGTTCCCTAGCCAGTAGCGAGTATACATCAGGCTGTACAATCGACCGTGGGATGCATGATGGTCCAACTAAGAAGTGACACTGTTGACTCAGCATAAATTTGGCCACTGACCAAAATCGGCTATTATGAGTTCGCGGACGGAACTGCGCCAAGGGGAATAGATGAGTGCCCAGGTATAATACGGCGCATAATGACGAAGAATCTGTATTTAATCGAATCTCAAGTATCGCGACTGCGTCAACCTGTTTGCACTTGAAGAAATACTACGTCTATAGCATGAGTGAAACGTTGGCAGCCTGAAGGTATCCTATTCTCTCTAGAAGCACTATAGTATATGCGAGTACCTAGGGCTGCCTACAGTAGCCCTTTACCAGGCGTGACGATGAGGCCTTATAGACCTGTGCGTTTTGGACCGTCTTTTGGGGGTGCTGATGATCCTTTGGAGTTAACAAGCTCCACCCAGTCTGTCGGAGCAACAGGACCGTTCCAAACTACTCGATTCTTCTCATCATGCGCGATGTCGTCGTTGTTTACATTTGCAAACTTCACCATCGAGATGTTCTTTTCCATCCGCGCGCATGCTGCATCAAATACGAGGCCTGCAATAAATGACTTGGGGTTAGTGTACTGGGCTGCTCAACGCTGGACTTGGATGGATGCATACCCTTGAACGACCACGCGTCTCCGTTTCCGTTCTTCCCCTTATCATCCAGAATATGGATTTCGTTCAGGTCCCGGACGTCAATCTCGTCTTTGCCAAAGTACTTTTTTAAATCGATGGCCTCCTTCTTGGTGCTGCCCAACTTGGGTTCCACGCCGAGTAAGATCTCCTTGCTCTTGCCAAGAGTCATGGACAGGGTATCCCATGTGCCGCCGCCGGTGACGTCCATGAGCGAAAACTCGTAGGATAGCCCCTTGATCTTGGCGCAAGGAGGCGCGAATCCCCAGTCGTGTGGAACAACAGGGAAGTTGGCGACAGTGGCTCTGTCCTTTCCATAGTTGGTCGCCGCGCCTCCTGGATGTTGATACTTTGTATTGATGAAAATGTTCTTCAAATTGCCGGCCTTGAAGCTGGGATCAGCACAGTCTGCGAGGAGCTGAATGCCTGCATTCGAAATATTAGTACTAGCCCGCCAAGACATGTGATCGCCGCTCGTACCTTCAACCTTGAACTCGTCATTCCGATACGCTGGGCCGTAGTCGTGCCCCTTGGCATTAAGGGTAATGTTAGTAATGCCAGCGATGTCGATGGTGTCTTTTTTGTATGCGGCCTGCATATCGACCTTTGCCTCATATTTTGTTCCGAGTGAAGGTTCATCGTGCACCTTTAGAACCGCCTTGCCAGCCGGCCCTTCGAGAGTAGCGCCAATGTCATCCCAGGATCCGGCGTAATTCTCGTTGGCGAAACTGACAATAAGCCGAATATTTCTGATTGTGCGGCAGGGCAGTGGCACGTTCCTCTTCTGTACAATCTCACGAAGGCGGTCACAACTTTCCTTCTTTGATTTCTTGGATACCGGTGCCGGCGTTACTAAATGCAGAGATTAGCGAGAGGACCTTGTTCTCGTCGGTGATAAGTTTTACCTTGTCTGGGCAGTGACCTTCGGCCGCCAGAATGGTCCGAGAAGTAGCGGAAAATATCATCAAGCTCCATAGGACAGTCGATGCCAGTATAGTTACCCGCCAACAATTGGTCGATATCGATATCATCAAGGTCGGGTAACGGTAGATCGTTGTGGTCCAACAAATCAAGAACGGGCAACGGGATATCATCATCATCCACCGGATGAAAACCGGGAGCCGATGAATCACTTTGGCCACTCAGCCGTTGCCGGAGATGGTCAAGTGCTTCAAACTGTACCGGTCTCTCGACATGGTTCGCCTCGTAGTCAGCGTGCGACCACTGGCCCAATTGGCCTCTCTCCTCATCCATATACATCTGTAGTCCAGTGATAACCACACCCGTCCGCCCGTGTCCATAACCACACCATACAAGCGTAGTCCCGTCACCGCGATGCCTCTGAAAGCCTTCCCAGGCTTGTTGAAATTGATGCTCTGTTGGCGAGGTCCAGTTTCGGACGGGTATAGGTGTATAGGCAATCCCAGCTTGCTCAAAAGCTCTTACGAACTCTGTGTTATTGGCCTGGGAATTCGCGCTGATGACATGGTTGATTTTCTTTGCCTTGAGAGCTTTGATCGTATCTTTGGTTATCTTTTGGGTCCCATCGCTGTCATCGGCCGTCGGGTCATACACGTAGTAGGGAGCCGAGGAGCGAGCAAGACTATACCCCGGGGTTACATGAGCGGTGACAAGCTCGAAGCGCTGGAGCCCGCCATCTGCGGACGCTGCCTCTCCGGACGGGTCTGGTGTAGTGGTATCTGTTCCCGAAGACTATAAGTTGGTCTACGCGGCACTGGTTCTTGGGATCAAGACTTACCGTCCATATTCTCATACCCGTTGACTGGAATGGCATAGGCGGCTGTCGCGGCCCATGCAAGCGCGAGAAAGGCTTTGCTGAGAAGCATCGTGTTGATCAAAGAGAGTGATAGGTTGTGTAGAGTTCTGTATCAAGTTGTATATCGTAGCTCAATGGCGAATGAGTGGCGCCTTGGGAGAATGGTGTCGAGTATTCTGAGCGACAGTTGGCGGGAACATCTCTATTATATAGCCATTTTCAGACGACCCCGATTTTTTTTTTAATTTTAGGTTTTGAGTTTTGACCTCTGCGTGCAAGCAGCAGCCATGGTCTGAGTCGTGGTAGCAAGATAATGATGCATGGACAGAGGGCGTGTCATGAACTCGATTCTGCAACGGCGCTTCCTTGTGAGATGCTGGTCCGACTTAGAAGCACCAGTTGGTTGATAAGATATTCTGGCTTTCCCATACCTTTCGCATACCACTAAACTCACCACGCATCGGAGCCTTGTAGAAATCCGTAACTAAGGACCAAGTCGCTGGACAGCCCGTAGTAGAAGCTGAAGGTGCATCATGGATGTCTAATGCAGCCGCGGCCCACAGTGTGGTTTGCAGCAGCGCATAGCCACCCACTCATTCTTGAAAAGGGGATCTCCATCAACCGCAAGAAGGGATGGGATATCTAGCGTTGCCGGCAAAAGCGCTTGATGATGTGCTGTAATAGGCTGGACAGAACGAGGATGCTTGGTTTTCCGCGAAGTGCTGGCTGCCTGTGTCCCCCCCAATGAGAATGCGCATTGCACCATCGAGCGCCGCATTTCATTCTTAGCCCGGACATAACTCAGCAATCGCGCGTCCATTAACTAGGTCCAAGGACAGTGGCTCCTTACTCGCCACATGGGCTTTTCTAGCAGGTCCGGGTGTATAGCTGGAGTTACCCCTCCCTCCGGTCGATAGTTGTTGGTCGGCCGATTTAGTATTCCTGATCTAGCCCCAGCGTTTCATGCGCACTGGAGAATCGGCACTTGTGTGGGGCTTTGTGGGGCGCCTACTTGGACATGGTATAACTTGGATAGATCTGGCGTAACTTACATACGCTCGGTTTTGTCTACAGTCTCTATAAGGGCTTAGAATAAGGTCAAGCGGCGTTGTGGATTAGGCGGGAAATACCTCCGTCAGTCCTTGGTGGTAATGATGATGATGTGTGTAGAAGCCACCTAATGCACTTGCTTAGTTATATTCACGACCTAATCTTGTGGCTTACGCCTTAATCTTGAGTCTTTATTTAACAGGCCACTGTAGCTGAGTCATAATGCATAAAATGGTCGGTAAAATGGTCGGTAAAATGGTCGGTAAAATGGTCGGCTTACCAGATTCATGCCCTGATTTTGAGTATTTTAGCATACTACTGTGACTCGTTACTATGTGTCACGTGCCTTAGTCTGCTGTCAAGCAGGAGGACGGCACCCGATTCAAGAAGGGGATGAGACTCACAAAAGGGTCATTTTTGTACGCGTTTTTCCTACCATTGATGAGGGAGGCACCCCATAAGGGTGTCCCCAGCCGTCCCCTGAGGGACACAGCTAGTTTTTCCTTCAATCAACACTCTCAATGACGATTAGCTGGCCTTGCGGAACATCTGCCTTATTAGGCAGACCTATTGCTACATAGCCAGGTAGCCTTAGGCCACAGTTAGCAATAGACTAGGTTCTCCCATACATCCTCACAAATTGGTAGCAACACTAGTTAGATCAGACTCAGAGTTCTTCCATTATTTGTTTTACTTTAACATCTACTTTCACCAGACTTCGGAGTTTTCGGAGACACCAGCCGCGAGGAACCAGAAAGTAGACACACTAGCCTATCCAGGCACCAGACGCCCATCCGGGCACCAGCCGTCAAGAGACGACACCAGGATACGACAAGATGGACCGTACGATCGAGCAGTCCCTACAGGCGGCGATGCAGGAGACGTACACCATTTACCATTCGGCATACCAGAGACCAAACTTGCGAGAGAAACTCACGGCACTAGTAACTGACTGTTGATTAACTAGCTATTAAAATGGCACCTGTAACACATCTGCAGGCCCCCCGTTTGAACTTCCCACATTACTCACGGCAACGCCGTTTGGATCGGGAGCTGCAGACCTTTGTCGTCAACCATAGGCGCCGTCATTCACCAGAAATGGAAGCCATCACGTGCGGCAATGGTAAAAGACTGGCGTTTTCAGTGAATTGGTTGGTGGGTGGCTACCCGCTAGAAGGAGACATTCATACCATGCGACACTCGCCATCTTCCCAGTATTTGTTGCGACTACATTCTGTCTCGTTTGAGGAACTAACTCTCCAAAACGGGAATACGAAATATTTTATTGTTTCTCGGCCTGCAATTTTGCGAGACTTGGTCGGTCAGCAGGTATACTGCTCGGGCGTGGAGTGACGTATCGTGGGTGTGTTGCACGGCATACTCGTACGAGCTGCAATTTATTCTACGCCGACCGCTCTTTGGGCGAGGCTGGCGAGGGAAGTGGGCGAAGACGAATTCTATGAATTCTTTCTGGAGCTGTAATAGATATTCTTCTAATAGGAAATAAAAAAGGATATAAAAATATATATTAAGTACTACTATATATATTAAATAATAAAGACTAGAATATATTAACCTTATAGTTTATTTATACTACTATTAGTACTTTTATATCTATTTAAGGAAATATTAATAGACTTAATTACTAGTCTATTTAAATAATAAAGAAGATATAAAGAATATAATACTATTCTAATAATAGTAGATTAAACTATATAATATAATATCTATATTACTATAAATAAGAACCTAATAAGTAGTAACCTTATAGAAATATTCTTATATAAAGTAGTAACTCCCTATAGAGTACTAAAAGATATTATATCTAACTAAAGGATAATCTTTATATTAGGATTCTAATAGAGTTTTTATTACTTTATAGTAATAAAATAATAACTTAGTATTATATTCTATTTATAAATAAATAATCTTATAGAATAAATAAACTTAACTCTAGAATACTATTTAAGGGCTTTTTATAATATAGAGTAGACTAACTAGGTTAAAAGGCTAATAATAGTATAGTTTATATATAATATAAGTTAGTAGGTATTAGTTAATAATATCCCTATAAGATTACTATTAGGTTATATACTAATACACTCTATTATTACTTAAAGAATATAAGTTATATATATAAATATAAAGAGTATAAAGATATAATAAGAATACTATAAAGATAATATAAAAACACTATAAAGAAACTAAGAATTCTTATTTAGTAAAATAAAGTTAGTATAAATATACTAGAAGTAAAGTATAAGCTATTAATAAGCTTATAATATAAAATACTAAAATCCTTAAAAACCTTTATAGTATAAGACTATAATAAGGTTATAATAAAGTAGTAACTACTCCTTCTCCTCCTCCTCCTACTTAAAGTTAAATAAAGTAGATACTATACTAAAGTCTAATAAACTAATAAACACTTATATAAGTTAATTATAAAGTTATATAAAAGACCTATTATACTTACTATAAAGGAGTATATAATACTAGTATAATAGTATACTATATATATAGTAAAAAACTATATATATATAATACTATTAATATAAACTCTATACTTAATTATTACTTTAATATAAGAATATTTTTTTTATAAAGTCTTAATAACTTTATTAGTATCCCTTAGGATCTTCTTATTTTATAAAATTAAGGACTTATTCTAATAATAAATTAATAATAAACTTACTATAAGAATAGATATAACTTACTACTTTACTATAATAGTATATAGTTTAGAGGGTAGTAAAAACTTACTACTTACTTATAGTAAGAGTAATATACTCTTATATACTATCTTAGTACTAAAAGTACTTCTTAGACTAATCTATACTTATATAAACTAACTATAAATTTATTATAAATTTACTATTTAGTATTAGTCTTTAAGTAATATACTAAAGTAGTATAATTAATAAAGTATTATAAGTACTAGTAGTAGTTAATAGTATAACTTTATAGTAAATTAGTAAGAGTATTATAGTAAGAAGATAGATACTTATAAATTAATATAAATAAGACTCTTTTTATTATTATTTAAATAAAAAGGATAGTACTATATAGTAAATTAATAGTAAATATATATAAGGTTTATACTAACTTACTTAACTAGAAATTCTAAAGTAATAATAATAATAGTAAAAGACTTATAAAGAGTTAGTTAAGTTATTATAAAGTTATAAAGAATATATATATTAATTCTTTTTTTAAAAAAAAGTAAAAAAAAGATTTATTAATTAATTATTATATATATAAATTAATTATAAATTTAATAACTTATTAGAATTTATAGATTCTTATAAAAATAGTAGTAATAATAGAGTAAAAGTCTAATATTATAAATTAATAATAAAAATAATAAAATATATATATATAAGAGTAATAAAAGTATTAAAATATATTAAATTTAATAATTCTTAAAGAAAAAGAAGAAAGAAAGTAAAAAATAGAGCCTTAAGGGATATTTATCCTTAATAACCTATATTAGAGTTAGTAAAATAGCTATAAAGTTAAAAGTAAAAGTAAAAGACTATTAAATAAAAAGAATAAAAATATAAAAACCTTATATATATATAATAAGATTATATTATACTTATAGTAAATAATAATAAAGTCTTTTATATTTAAACTAAGAAGGTAATTAGAAGAAAGTAAAAATAAAAGATATATTAATAAAAAGAATAAAGAAGAAAGGGAGGCCTAGTAAAAGAATAGTAAAAGAGTAGTATAAAAGTATAATAGTAAAGACTTATTTACTTTAAAAATAAAAGAGTAATAAAAAGAAAATAAAAGTAAAAAATATATTAATTAGAAAAAAAAAAAAAAGACCTAAAGGAAATATAATAACTATATAGTAAAAGAGTAGTCTAATTAAATAATAAAAAAAGAAAGACTAATTATAAAGTAAATATAAATTATTAAATAAATAGTAAAAGTAAAATTACTAAATTATATATAAAGAACCTATAAAGGCCTAGTATATTTAGTATTACTATATATATACTTAATAATAAATATACTAAGGATAGTATATAAGAAGGAAGAGTAGTCTATTAGAGTCCTATTAGAGTACTTATTAGAGCCTCTATATTATATATATTAAGTGTATATAAGTACTTATATAATAGTAAACTACTACTAAGCTTTCTATAAGGAGATAGTAATAATTATATATTTATAAAAATATAAAAGGGATTATTATATAACTAGAGTCCTTTAAGTAAAACACTTTATAATACTATAGATCCTTTAATACATCTTCTACTATTTAGTTAATAGTATAGTAACTAGTAGCTCTACTTACTTTATTCTTTATACTTAAGTTATTTAGTATAAAGTTAGTTATTAATCTTAATAATTTTACTAATAAATTTATTAAAAGTATTAAATTAATTATTCTTTATAATTCTATTCTTTATATCTTCTTATAGAGTATTATAAAGTAGCTTTATTATACTATTATTACTTTATATAAAATAGTTTAAAATACACTTAAATTCCTTTATAAAGTATTAAATAGATCTAGTCTACTTAAAGGCTTTAAGTTTATATATAGTAGTATATACTTTATTTAAGTCTCTAAAAGTAGTTTAAAGTAACACTTTAAAGTGTTTATATTATCTAAAGATTTATATAGTTTTATCCTTAGGTTCTTTATTATTAAAGTAGTCTAAGAGTTAACTTTTACTACTCTATTACTTTTCCTATAAGGAGGTTTTAAATATAAAGTATTTATACTATAGAGTTAATAATAATAGTATTTATATATAAATAGGCTTTTACTTAGATTAAAAAGTTTTAAATATCTCCTTTAGTTCTATTAAATAAGTTAGATTTAAAGAACTTTAATAAAATAAAGGTTTTATTATTAGTATTCTTTATAGTCTAGATTTAAATAGTAAGTATATTAATCTACTATTTTATTTATACTATAGTATTATTTAGATTAGTTATTATACTATTAATAGTAAATATTATAAGGGTTAATTATTTATAATTTTAAAAGTAATTTACTAAATAAGACTAATTAAAATATAATAGTAGTTTAATCCTAATCTATAATTAATCTACTTTTAAAGTAAAAAGTTAGTTTAAATATATAAGTATATATAAGTAATTATTATAGTATAAGTTATATTAAAAAATATCTTTTAATAGTAAAACTATTACTTAGATTAATTAATAGAGATTTAGACTATCTAGTTATAAGAATACCTCCCTCTTAAGTACCTATTTATTTCTCTACTATAACTTTAGATTAAAAGGCTTAATCTTTAATCCCTTAGATCCTATCCTTAGATTAATAGCTTAATAGCTTAAGTCCTTAAGCCTAAGGATATTATATAACTATAATAATAGCTTAATTCTAATCTATAGTTAGTCTATTTCTTAAGTAAAGAGTTAGTTTAAGTGTATAAGTATATATAAATAGTTATTATAGTATAAGTTATATTAAAAGATATCTCTTAATAGTAGAACTATTACTTAACTATTACTTAGATTAATTATAATAGAGATTTAGACTACCTAGTTATAAGAATACCTCCTCCTTAAGTACTTATTTATCTCGCTACTATAACTCTAGATTAGAAGGCTTAACCTTTAATCCCCTAGATCCTAATCCTAGATTAATAGCTTAATAGCTTAAGTCTTTAATCCTAAGGAGGTTATATTATCTCCTATCCTTTTAGTGGCTAGTGTAATAAGCCTCGTCTTACTTTACTTAGCCCCGCCTGCACGTCTTATAGTATTTATAATAATAACCTTCTATCCTTCTTAGTGTTACGAACGAACAAAAGTGACACAGGGCGGCCCGAGAAGGAGGCCAGGCGGGACGCCTGTAGGACGCCCAATTAGGATAGGAAGTCACGTGACCACGATAGACTCACGGGGTCACAGTGAGCCAGTAAGCTAAGAAAAGATTACTACCTTAGTGTAAGCTAGTAATCTAAGTAACACAGTAGAGGATAGGATAAATATATAAGGAAGGGGATTCTAGTAAATAGCTAGACTAGATCTCTACTAATTAATCTAAGTAATAGTTCTACTATTAAGAGTAATCTCCTAATATAACTTATATAATAATATCTACTTATATACACACTAAGTATGTACTTATCTAACTCTCTACTTAAGAAATAGACCTAGTATAGATTAGGAATAAGCTATTATTATATTTTAATTAGTCCTATTTAGTAAGTTACTATAAGAAACCTTAAGTAGATAACTAAGATATTAACTATAAGCGAACCTACTAATTATTACGAACAGACAAGAGTGACACAGGGCGGCCTGAGAAGTGAGGCTAGGCGGGACGCCTATAGGACGCCCGATCAGGATAGAAAGTCACGTGACCACGATAGGCTCACGGGGTCACCGTGAGCCAGTGAGCTAAGAAAGGATCACAACCTTAGCGTGAGCCAGTGATCCAGGTAGCACAGTAGAGGATAGGAAGGGTATATAGGGAAGGGGATTCCTAGTAGATAGCCAGACTAGATCTCTACTAATTAATCTAAGTAATAGTTCTACTATTAGGAGTAATCTCCTAAACGTGACTTAAGCTACGATACTGCTCATCTGCACCTAGGGTGCATTTAACCTAACTCACTTCCTAAGAAACAGATTTACTATGGATTAGAGAAGAGCCACTATTATATTTTAATTAGTCCTATTTAGTGAGTTACCTTAAAAAACCTTAAGTAGTTAACCTCTATAATATCCACTGTTAGTGGCAACACTACTAACCTAGGGCAGACTATCGCCTAACTTACTAAATAGATTAATGACCTTACGGAGAAACTCAATTAACTTTAGGTCCTAAGCACTACTGGAGTTATCGCCCTCCCTAAATTCCCTAAACCTAACCCGTACGACGGAGTTAGAGGAGACGCGAACCTTCTTAACCTAAGCTAAGGCGTAACGCGTTAATAACACTATTAAGAAGCCTAAGGCAAAAGTGCTTTATATAAAAAACCTTCTTATAGGAAAAGCGTTAGAGTGGTGGGAGCCAACCCTACGAGATTATCTTAATAAAGAAGAACCTAAAGAATAGATAACTAGAATCTTTAGTGATTATAGTAAATTTTAAAAAGAAGCTTAAGTTTAGGGACCCTAATGAGGAACGAACGGTAGTCTATAAGCTTAAGTAGCTAAGATAGACGGGCTCTATGTAGTATTATGTGAGGGAGTTCTACTGTATCACGATACGGCTCTCTTAGGATGACGATAGTTAAATAGAACTCTTCTATAACGGACTAAGGGAGGAAGTTAAGGACGAAGTCTTAAAAAACGATTAACCTAATAACTTTAGTAAGTTTATTAACTAGATTATTAAGATTAATAATAGACTTTACACTTAAAAGCTAGAACGCAGTAAAGGAAAAGGGAATTAAGGACCCTACCCCTAATAACACTAGCCTAACACTAGAAGACGTGTATATAGATCCACAGCCTACGGAACTTATCTAGGTCTAATAGAACTTAACACTACGAATAAAGAGAAAGCTAAG
>NW_017387410.1:0-18393 GCF_001636725.1 Cordyceps fumosorosea ARSEF 2679
GCCGCAGTTGGTTGACTGCCTGAGAAGCAATCCCATATTCTCAGTAATGGCTTATCGAACTTTTGGTTGTACTGTGGTCTCCATGGGTGCTTTTCTTCTTCTACTTCAAAGATGGACTCTTTTTCTGGGTATAGAAGCGCCATACCAAGCTGGTATATCATGTCGATGGTGTCGCCAGTAACTCTGGCAATATGAAAGGCCTGCGTACTGCACTAATATAGAGAGTAGGCATTAGAAAAATGCTGGATATTGTATTGGAGAAGAGATGGTTCATTCAATTTTTTGTAAAAAAAAAAAAAATAGCTTTCCGGGTGCGTGGTTTACCGTCCTTCAACTGGTTGAATGATAAGGTTTGCGCGTCCGCAAACGGTTCCCATGGCGTCATCGCCCAAGAGAGTGGAGTTTGTATAGCCCGGAGGCCAAAATGCATTTCGACTTCCACATACTGATATGTTTTTATTAGCTATCTATATGGAATATATGTATTCTACTGTAGTTTTGGTGAAAGAGGTTTCCGTCAGCGGAGAGCTGCAAATGTTAACTTTGATTTGATTTGATTTGATTTGATTATTTACGTCTGTTGGCGCCCTAGAGTAGGCTTTTAGACGTGCTATCGAGCCTTCTACGGATAAACATGCAGGCGTACCCACTTAGTAGGCCCCCACAGGGCGGCGCGCCCATGTTCTCACTAGTTGCCCCTGGAATACTCCCTGCCATCATCCTCCAACTGTAGCAGTGTCGCGCCCAATGGCATGTATCTATCTGAATCGATACCCGTCAGTGGGATCACGATGGTGTTGATGTGATGCACTCGCGGCGGTCACCGCGTTCGCGTTGCGCCAACAACTTTTGTCTCCTGGTCTTTATACGGGGACCAGCGGGAGCCCTGCTGTCGGTGGCGTATATATCGCCCAAAAAACAAAGGAAATGATGAGGTTTTAACGAGTAGCGCACACTACTCGGGCTGGATACTGTACAGAGTGCGCCAGGCTTGTAAGCGAAAGAGGAAGTGTTTAATGGTTTCACGTTCAAGTTCGCATGCGCATTGACTGGACGGTACCACTCGTATCCGGTGAAGATAGCCGTTCAGCCTGATTCTACAGCTATCGTAAAAACCAGAATGGGTGCCACAGGTGCTATTATTAGTGAGTTTTAGTAGCAGGAAGGGCAGGAGTAAACACTACCTATTCTTGGTCGCTGGGGTGCTAGTGTCCTGCCACGCCTGCATGTAACTCAATGCTAGGTATCTACGCGCGAAGGGGGTATTTCTGGACATGGCTTAATCATCGCGTAGAATTTATCATGTTTTCCTCTCGTCTAACCAGCCTATCAAGGTACTATACCTCCTACGTTGTAAAAATACTATATATTATTTCTAACACGGCTTAGTGCACTGACAGGAGAACACATTACAAACGAGGGAAGCCTTCAGTGCCTTGTCTAAAAATAGGCCCCTCCACCTAGGTAGGTATCTGTACTTGCACTAGCACACACTAGTTGACAGTCACCCGCTAACGCCTATAGACACTAAGTTGGTCATCCGAGGCCGCTGTTTGCTTTCGCCTTTTATGTACCGACTTCAGGAATAGTGCCTTGAGTTGTATATTAAATACTGGCAAAGTAAAGAACAAATCTGGGACACACTCATTCTGTTGCTAATCGGAGTAGCCGCACAATCCATCCAAAAACATCATACGCTGAACAAAAGGGTCATCTGGCGTGCGCTCGCGCATATATACTGGCTTAACGCCGTACTTCTGAAGGTCGCCCCAGATGCTTCCAGTTGTAATGGATTCCGGTTGCGAATAAGTATCATCGCCCGTATTTGATTCAGTCTCTGATTTACCGCCGGGCCGACTAGCGACGCTCGCAAGGTCAAATGGCGATATACTGATACGGCCGCGGGGCACACTTTCACTTACATACTCGATACTGAGCCCACGAAGGCTTAAATCCCACCTAAAATTGTCCAGCCAGGACGGTGCTCGATCCGGGCGGTTATGAGGCGGCAAAGGCACATCGGGAACTGGTGCGTCTGGCGGTATAGCAGCAGCTTGTGGCGGAAAGTTTGGCGCCGGTTGTGCGGGTGCTGTTGGTATTGGTATTGCCGCAGCTTCTGCTTGCGCGTTCGGTGCTGCTGCTTCAGCTTGTGCGACAACTGCAGCAACTGGCAGAGGTACAGGCACAGGTTGTGCAACGGGAGCATGAAACGGTGCCTACATCATTTTATTAATGAACTTCCGCAGACAACGGTGGCATAATATACTTACTAAACCCCTGTTTCTTAAGCCGGGTTCCAATGCCCGCAACCATTCTTGCACCACAACTTGAAGCGCTTGCCCGGCAACAGTTGCATCCTGCCCAGGGTTTTCGCGGATCTCACGTATGAATTGCGGCGGAGCGGTGTTGAACAGAGTCTGGTGATCCCGCGGATCAAGTCTCAGCAGCATGTTCTTCAACTGCTCGGCGAGGAGACTTCGTCCATGCTCATTCCACTGGATGGGATTTCCGCTGTTTTCCTCAGCCATCCAATGATTATATTCACGAGCACCACCTTCGAACAAACTTGCCCAACGCTGCCGCTTTTGTTCGAGGCGGCCCCGTAACTCTTGTAGCGGACCTCCCACGGCCCAGTGAGTTGTAATTATAGTAAGATGTCGTAGAAAGTCGGCTCCGCAAAATGCGGATATCCATTGCGTAGTGAATGGATCTATTGGAGTCTCCCTTCTGCGAGTAATGTCTACCACATACCACAGACCTATGGCTCTTGCACGAAACTTGAAGGCGCAAATCATGTGCGTAAGTTCCAGGAGCACCTCGGATGCGGTTTGGAAGTCATCGAAGCCAGGAGTGTCAACGAAGAAGTATTCGGAGCCTGCGCATTGGCGCGAGCTAACTCGCACCCTGTCGTGACTACAGCGTTTAGCACGCGCCTGACAGGCAAGGTGCGGACATAACATACCAGCGTTTAGGCCACCACCTGATCTACCCCTTGTGCCTGTAACATCCTCAATCAAGGATGATTTACCAACCCCGGAACTCCCAACAACAAATACGATGGTGGCTGGGTCGATAGGAGGACTACGTTCGCTTTTAGCGTAGTATCCACCTAAGCTAGTGATTGAATTGTTTCTTACCGTTGGCAGACATGTCGCAGAAGAGTGCGCGTTTCGTCACGACTTCTATCGAGATCGCCCTGCGTTGGGTCAGCGTTAGCCATATCGAGTAGCTTGCCTATGCCAAAACTACTGTGAAATGCAGGATTGAATTGTAGAAAGTAGAATAGAATGTTGGGTAAAAGTCCTGTTGATACCTGAAGAGCGGGGTAGGACATATCATGTACGGAAAATAGTTTGATCGGAGCCTAGTCCGTATTCTATATTCGACCGCGCCCAGGATCCCATTTAACAAATGCCTCCCTGCATGGGCATGTCTCCACTTCTCGCCCACAGTACTAATCCGCGACCCCCATGTGGTGGTATGGGACTAAGCCTTGATCAGAAGCATACGTTTCCCGCTCGCCTGCTAGCATAATGCTGGACGCACCCAAGGAAAAAGCAAAAATTGTGGTGGGCAAGGATTGACCCCAATCTATAATTAACATGGATAGGGCCCGCTGGATACTAGCTCTCGGGCGATCTTGTTTTCAAAACGCGGAACGCGTTAACGCGTGACGCGTCGCTGGGCGCATGAACCCTTTAATTATTTTTATCATATCCTCATTAGGCAAACTTGTCTTTTCTGTCACCGTGTGGACACTACGCAACAGTCAGTTGGACAGGAAAGAATTCTATGCCAATACTATCGTGGCCGATTTTGATTTCATTTATTATAACCCAACTTTCCACGTTGTCATCTGCAAACTTTGCGAAACCTGTCTCCAGACTACGATCTATCGACATGTACGACAGAAGCACAAGAGGAGCATTGTATGCACCTCATCTGCACTGCGGCAGTATGAAGCGTCCTTTACTAAGTACAATGCTGTTCTGCAACCCGCGAACATTCGAATGATTCAACCTCTTTCAGGCACAGGACGCCTTGAGTTTCTGAAGCTCTGGCAGAACTGCATGCTCTGTCTATGTCGCAAGCAGAGTAAGACATTTGCATGCCGCTGTGAGAAACATATGGAGCGTCATCTACAGGAGACACATCAATTCAAAAATACGCGGGGACGCGGCCGACCGTCGTCAACTTCCATCAAAGGGCCAAAAGTAGACTACTGGGTACAAGAGAACGCTGTCATGGCTCCGGTCAGCTGCCAGTCTTTCTACTCTACTGGGCCTTATGTTCGATATTTTCCAGTGGTAGTGGGATCTCCCAGTACGCAAAACACCAAAGCCGCACCGCACTCTAGGTCCCTCTCTCTAGACCTCCGTCAGCAAGTTAATCTTGCTTTGGAAGAGGAGGCAAGAGTGGAAAGCTACACGGGCAAGGAATTCAGGTGTACGATACCAGCAACCTCAGAGCAAACCAGATGGATACAACTCACTGAATGGACACGATATCTTCAAAACCACTCGCTTGCCGATGCTGTTCGGCTTATTGATTTGCCAAGGCGTGCGATAAACTCGTCATCGGGGTGTGCCGAGCTGAACGATCTAGAAACGGTGCACTATGACACCGATGCTGTCCTTGGCACTATCATTGAAGCAGTTAAGCGGGTTGTTCAGCGCGCTAGGCAATCCCTTAAAGACGGCAAGCTGAACACGTTTGACTATCATCAGCTCAACTCGTTTATCCCTAACGACCGGCCAGAAAACCATTTTTCCACCAACTCAAAGAAGCCTCATATGCGCGATATGTAAGAGTTTTCTGTGGACTTGTTTGTTTTGTCTATCGACGAGCGTGGCTGAAGCTTGGCCCTAGTCTGCATTATTGCCTTACCGACCCCCAATCGAAGGCATTAGCCGACGTCGTCCATGCCGCGGCAGAGTATCATGCCACAGCTAAAGAAATGGTCATAGCGGATCATGTTCAGGAGACGGAAAGGCGCCTTGACGATCGGTGCCTGATGCTCTGCACTTCGCTTTTAGACCACCGTCTCTACGGCGATATGTATGATAGCTTGGCTGTCGGCTTCGTTGCTGTCTTGGGCATTCGGGTATCCCATGAGGGCAAACCCCTAAAGCGGCCACGACTAGCGGATGCACCAGAATTCACGCCGTATCTTTCAGCCTTCATTAAAGTTTCACGCTGCTTGTGGCTGAGCGCGCCCTGCTTGCAGTGGAGCGTGCTGAGGCGGACTACCCAGCGGACGCACTCGATGATATGCAGCAGCGATTATGGTCAATGATACTCGTTCGCCAATGTGTTGGGTGCGCAAATTGCGTGCATATGGCAAAGCAGTCAAGGACACAACTACCTCTCTTTGTCAGATCAGCTGGTCAGATGACGGTGAAGTGCTAAGCTACCAGTCCATGACCCTAAGCATGGCTCAGCTTCGCAATGTCGTATTCATTCAGCTTAGTGCTGCTCAGAGAGAGCTCGAAAAGCTCATGTTTGTGCATTCCGATGAGAAAACGGCCGATATCGTTCCGCTGCTCAGCTTACGGTCACTCCAAGACAATCCGGCCGAGTCTGCTCCTGCGTGGAGTTTTCTTTGCCATAAATCGAACACTTCTCTGCATGGAGACGAACGTTGGCTTCTAGACCGGGTGCTTAACACACCTTGGCTCCGGAACGACTTTTTCCAATCTGCAAGGCAAGCCAAGTCTGTAGTCGTGGACTACTTGACAACCGTTGAGAGTTTCCTCGAAAGCATTTTGTTGCTCGTTCATATCACTAGTGTCCAGCCTGCGAGGGGCACTGAGCTGCCGTCAGTCCAGTATAAGAACTCGGAGAATGGACAAGGTCGCAGAACCATTTTTCTCGAGAACGGCCTGGTTAGTTTTGTCACGTTCTACCACAACGGCTACAGCATTTCTGGATCTACGAGCATTATCCATCGATATTTGCCGATTGAGGTTGGAGAACTATTTGTTTACTTAGTTTGGCTCGTTGCTCCGTTTGTAAAGCAACTGGTAAAGCTAGCAAAACCGCCGAGGGCCACCACGTTGAACACGTCATTTGTATGGGGAGAACTGTCCTTGAAATCCAGTCGCCAGGTGAAGAATGATGAGAATAATCCAAAGGCGGATGAGCATGGCCGTCTAGGCGACTTTCTAAGGTACTTGAGGATGTGTTTCAAAAGCTTGCATTAACCAAGGTCAACATACAGACTTGGCGGCACGCCGCGATTGCAATCTCGCGACGCCACCTACAGCAGGCCAGGTTCAAAAGAGACTTCATCGAGGCAATGAGCTGGGCATGGAATGACAAAATGGCATGTCACGGAGGTACAACTGCTGCCCTGATATACGCTCGAGGCCTAGAGGAGGCACCTGACCACGTGGCAGAAGCGAAAGCAGAGTACCGGCGCATAAGCCGACAATGGCATGCGTGGCTAGGATTTGGGGGTTATCACGCAGGACCTAAGGGTTAGTTTAAGAATTTATGACGGTTTGAGATGGCCGCTCGAAGACTGGCCTTGAATGAATCAAATCGGGAATGAGTCTAGTTATTCACCCGTATAGGCTCACAACCAGACAGGTACTAAGAATTGTACAACTTTATCCCTATCTTGGATTCTTTCCCGATCCTCATGAACTGTTACTACCTCTTAGCCCCAATTGTTATTCTTCGACTTCAACTACAAATTGACTGGTAGACGAGGCTGCCGAATAACGGGACACGAGGTTTGTGACGAACGCCTATGCCGTCAGGCTACGGAGCAACATATCAGGGCATTGAGAGCAGTTTCAGTACCCAATGTAGGCGCAATAGCGTATATAAAGCGTAGAGCAGGGCCACAATCTGTGGCTGTTACAATGTAACGGTCCAAGCTAAGTATATTGACGACGTAACTGGGTGACTACGAGTATCGCAAAGCTAAAGAAGAAGGAGAAAACAGGGAAGGAGAGCTCTGCTCCGGAGCTCGTTGTGTCTACTCTCGCTTGCTGGCTGACCACGACCAGAATGGCCGGGATCATGGCGAGAGCGCCCACCGAGACTCATTCGGGCTCAGCCCGTTATACAATTGGCTAATTTAGCCTTACTGTTATTTTTTTTTTATTTACAGTATTATATATAATTAGTGGTTTAATAGTAAAATATAAAAAAGATGGCTATGGTTTTTAAGAGGATATTAAGAGTTATCTTATACAGTACCGTACCAAGGAGATGTTTATCAAAGAGATGTAATCGTTTAAATATAGTGATAGATTAATTATATCACGTAGAAGACGGCGACTATGAGGATGACGGTAGCACGTACCAGGACAAGGAAGAAGATATGACGAAGAAGCACGAACCAATCGCGCCTGCTTAGTCGACATTTGTGACGCACCATCCGGCCGCTCATCGCTCGTCAGCTGCTTACACGCCGCACTACCCAGTCTTGGCGTTTCCAAGGACCACCTCCAGCGGTTCGCGCATGAAATCGAGACCGAAACGAGTCAACGCGTTGGGTTACACCAACGCCCGGCACGCCACTGTTGTAGGCGGCATGAGAGGCGGATGACCTGGGTGCCCGGCTGCTCCAACACGCTGATGCGCGCGCAGGTTAGAAAAGACGGAGCCTGATGGAGTGCATGTGGTGGAGGAAGAGTTGATGTATGTGGTTTGGAGGACGGTCCACGGGCTGCGGTAGGTGTTTTGGTGGTAGAACTTGGTGGACACGAGGAGCGCGTTGTGGTGCGCGATTAGGCGCTTGGTTTGCTGGTCCGGGTTGAGCGAGAGGTTGGTGAGTTTATACAGATCGGGATTCTGTCAGTCTTTTTACATCTACCAAGAGCGAGCAACAGGATATCCCTTCCCAAAGGAAAAAAATACAGGTAAAAAGATATACCTTGGTATTGTACAGTTCAGCATCGCCCGTGCACCACTTTAAATACAGCCGCGACTCATCGTCGCCCAGGACCCTCAGCGTCTTGTAACTGTTCAGAATGGTGCCCTCGTAGCCCGATAGCTCCATGCCGGGACCGCGGACGATGAAAGGTAAGGCGGTGCCTTCATCGTAAGGAAAGATCATGCCGGCGGGGACGCGCGCGCTGGTTGATGTGGTAGCCATTATCAGCGCTGTAGAATTGAACGCAGCATCAACTGCCATTGGACGAAATGTAGACTGTTTATTAATAACAGCATTATAGAAAGTAAAGGTCCCTCTCGGGCAAGCATTCACAGACATAGCAGGATGAGAATTGTTGTTCGGCTATTGTCTAGCTTCCTAAGTTGGCTATCAAAATCCGGACAGACGAGAAAAAAAGTACACAGGCCCATTCATATGATGATGCCAGTACTCCGGATAATGCTCCCGTAAAAAAGTACCGCAACATCGTATTGACAGCAAGTGAGGCGTCTCTCTCTTTTAGTGGTCGCGATGAGCGGGATATCCAACGCCCCTCATCATCGTGCTTGACGTAGTAATTATCTAGGTTGTGCAACACATGCTCAGCACTCAGATTGTCTCTTGTCGCACACATCATAAGGGCCTTGAGGGCCCTGTGATTGCCCTTCCGGCAAAGTCGCCCACATTCACCCTGTATGCCTACACAGCAATACCGAAGGGCACGGCTGGCATAGCAGGCTCGGTCAAGTGCAGACCCCCAAGGATAGCCTTGGCGATCGTCAAGTCGAGCGCCCGCACTCACTAGTTTCTGGACTACATATCTCCTTTCTCGAATGCCAAACAGGCCACTGAAACCGATGAAAAAAAGGGCATTCAGCGGCGAAAAAGTGCACCCATCACGGTACTCTGCCGAATCTATACTTGCACCGCCACTGATAAGTGCGTCAATAACGAAGACCGGCGCTCGGCACAAGGCCGCGAACAGCAAGGGAGTACAACGCCAGTTCTGCAGAATTGCCAGTTCTCTGTCGTCAAGCAAAGGGCTGAGGTCCCGTATATCATAGGACGCGCATTGTGAACGGCTATTTGTACGCTCGCCCCTTCTGATCAATGTTTGGATCACAGCGGCGGCCATTCTGTTGCTAGTTGCCCGCTTGCATCCCACTATTGCAAAGTATAGCAGGGGGATGGCATCGACGGGCTTACTTCTCAAGTTGCGGTCGCACTTCAGGAGTGCACGTGCAAATTGCATATTTCCAAGGTACAGTGCATGTTGCAGCGGCGAGAGGAGAAAGCCCTTCTCCGTAGAGCCCGGCTGTCTGCACCCATCAATTGGCACGCCATGGCGAACTAATACACGTATGACCTTCGATGCGTTCTTCACTGCGAAATTCCCGCAAGCAAAGTGAAGGGCATTTTGGGGCCGCAGAAGAGCACTGTTCTGGGCGATGAGCGGATAACTCATCAGCACTCGAAGGCAGCCAACATTGTGAGTTGCTGCCGCTCGATAAAGGTCTTGGCGGTCATCGTCTGACATGTTGTTCAGGTGCCTGTACGTTAGTTGAGCTAGGTCCAAAACTTCGCGAAGCATCTCCGTCCTCCCCATATCTGATAATATCCCGATGACCTGCCCGAAGCCGGCAGCTTTTCTCAGATAGGTATAAGAGTTCTGATAACGATAAAGAAGTGGAAGCATGCCATCATTGTCACTTTTAGCGGCTAGTTGAAATGACTGCATGGTTACCGCACGTCGCGTACCAAGACGCTGCAAAATCAAAACCACGGTTGGAATATCGCCACTCAGCACAGCGAGAGACAAAGCATCATAGTTTTCCCACAGATCGCTCCAAGTTAGCTCATCATCATACTGAGGGAGAGCGATCCGCACTAAATCAGGTCGCCCAATCCAAGCAGAATAGGCAAGAGGTGACAGCGGAGTTTCGTAAAATCTGTGCTTGGCGCCACTGCATAACAATTCCAAAGTTCGGAGCTTATGCTGCGCCGTTTGCGCGACACCATGCACATACGGCACCAAAGTTCTACTCTGCTGGTTGCGGCCACCTTCTACCACTTTTGGAGACTGTGCAAGGAGACGTCGCATACGGTCCGACGCAGCAGGTTGAGGCATCCTGGGCTGACGAATTACGTTATAGGCAAGAGCAGTTCTTCCTGGACGCACCAAGAAACCGCCTTTTGCTATAATCATTTCTGCTATGCGAAAGTCCCCATGCGTTGCTTCCCTGTCGAGTGCCAATAACAATGGGAAATGCAAGTGGTAGATTGCGTGAGTGGCATCTGAGCGGGTACCGGTTGATGATTCAGACACTGTTCGCGTCCGCGCCGTTCCCGCGGTTCCTGTTCGCACGGTTCGCGCTGTTCGCGCCGTTCGCGCCGTTCGCCCACTTGTTGACTCGGAAGAGGAATAAAAATAGGAATCAGAATCAGAACCAGATGAAATTTCATCATAATCTGGGATGTTTGGATACGGTTCAGTGTCGGAATCATCGGAATCATCTTGATAGCCTCCAGCGTATTGATCGAGATTTATAAATGCAGGCCTGGTGGCCAACCTTCTCCGATGCCGGTACGTCGCGAGGACTGGCGTGTGAATATCATAGCCGTTGTTGAGTAGGTAATCAGCCATTTCCTGTTGCTGGCCGATTATTGCATAGTATAGCGTCTTATAAACCTCTCTGCCATCATGGTCGTCCAACGTCTGCGCAGCAAGCTCTCTTGGGGGTCCCGTCACGCTGGCACCATAATGCACAGCTCTTTGCACAGTCCCCAGTCGACCCTTCCGTGACGCCCACAGTAGGCATGATGTTTTGGTCGAGCTAAATTTTTGCTGGCGGATTTCCGTCTCGTATAGAATCCGATTACAGACGATATATAGGGAGCTGCACGTAACCGCCAGTCGATTTAGTTGTTGGACGGATAATGAGGCCGCAATGATAGTAACGACCTCGGCTGGAAGCTTTTCTAAGGCCATTGTAGACGCATCTTTTGTAAGAGCTAAAGCACTCGAAATGAATACTCTGGATCGAGCAGTTGTACTGCCACCGATCGTGAAGTAAAAAAGAGAAGCTAGAAAAAGAAAGTCTACTTACCCCGCACGTACTGCGCGTGGCTGCCCAATCACACGCTTGGCGTGTCACAAGGCTAGCATTTCCCGTGCGCAAGGGGGGCACTGGGCTGAAGAGTAGTAACTAGTAGCTGTAGATAATCGTGATCCTACTAGCACAGAGAAATTGACATCCGAGTCAACTTACAATTGGAAATGGCCCCCTGTATTTTTGCTGTGGAGACTTTTAGCCGTACCAAAACAAATGACACCGGGGGCCAGTTCATTTCAGCATGATGTGTTAGCTTATTACCCTCCCTTAATATATTCACTAAGGGTCACATAGGCATATATAGCCGGCGTAGTGTGCTAGTGCCTCGATCCTCTCGTCGGGTGTTCTTCTGTTTGGCCGCCACCTTTTCAGCTCTTCCTTCTCTCGTAGCGGATATGTCGATAGCAGCTCTGCCGTCGTGCGAAGCTCATCGCCCTTGAACCAGTGCGGCTTCCTCCTAAGGTGGTCTTCTCAGGCCTTGGGACCGCCGGGCGCAAGGCAAGTGCCGCACTTCTTGCAGATTACTACACGGTGCTCCGCGTTATACTGGAAATCGGGGGCACCCATCACGCATAGGACACGTTGCCACCGTCTACTTGTTCTTGTCACTCTTAGGTAGGGGGGAGGCGACAATAGAGAAGCAGCACCGGTCCTTCTACGTCGAAGTACGGTTGAGGATATGTACAATAAAACGAATAGCAGTCACACTACCCCACCCCATGTGCTACTATGGAGGTCTGGATGAGAATCTTTCTGGTCTTTGGCACTGCCTCCAGGGGTATACGGACCGGTGCCACCGTACACAACCACGACTGTCCTTTGCCTTTCGTACGTATAAATGTGGTGGGCAGGATGAGGCCTGCCGGCCTTTTTCTCCTCAAACCAGCCAATCACGCTCATCCCTTTCATGCGAAATAATTTCTCATCCCCTGCTAAAAACCCCTAGGTACCATGTCAATCACCGTCGTGTAACACCGCCACCAAATTACGCTGCTAGGGGTACCTGCGCACCAGGAATTGGCCAAGCTTTGTTTTCATTTTTGATGCAAGCGACACTCCTCTTGGCTAGTAAAGGACCCAATTTATTGAGGCCAATATTGATGGGTCCATGACTGGCACCGCGCCCAAAGCTTGGAGCGGCACAGGGCGTCCTGAATATGAGCGGACGTACACCTCACTGTAAGACACACTGCTCCTTTCGATACGGCCCGTTGGTACAATGCGGCCCATCAGCGCGCTCTACTAGAACTTATTCTTGGCCTCGGAGAAGTTTACATCGGGTATGGCCTTAATTTGCGTCGTTTAAGAGCTAGACACCGTCGTTGACGTCAACTATGAACTCAGATGACCGAGAAGCCCCAGCTCTCATCAGCCATCCCAAATGGACATAAGCAATATAACAGTTGCTACCATCTAACTGACGAGGACACAAATCTCCTATTTCCGGTTCCGCTTATTGACCGAACTATTTCATATAGATCAGGCTCCCGGGAGGAACATGTATTGAGGGCTGGAACTACACCGCCTCTAACAATGCATTTGAGCCTTAGTAGGTCAGGTTCTATTGCTTATTCGTTGCATGCGGCGTCGGAGTCGTATACTTTGCTCATTGCTTACGCATCGCTCTTTTGACACGAAACTCGATACTCTTTCATGCAACCCGATTAACGTTGGCCTTTTCCACATTATTGTTATGTGCAATCGTCTTCATCAAGTCTCTCCCAGAGCCGCGCCACCGCATATTTATATGCATGAACTCCTTACAGGCGTCAGGCGCCCTATTTACATCCATTGAGCCGGTATGTCTTGGCGTTCTTCTACTGTACGATACCTAACCATTATCCTTTAGGTTATGTTGAGCCGTCTGCTTTTCAAAACGTCCAGTCATATCGAGGGAAGTTTGTTGTTTGGGTCAGCGAACTCTCCACGCCAGCGCTCTTCGGGGTGGGCGCTTGGCAGTATGTTACTATTGATTCACAATGGCTGCTGTGGTTATTCATGATAACACTGAATGCAGAGCCGAGTCTTGTTTCCCTTGGACTTGGTAGCAAGCTATGGGAGAGTCGAAAACAGACTCTAGAGCGGCTTCTCGTGACTGAAGCTTGGGTAGTCGCTCCTGTTCTCCTGGCAATTATTGCAGCAGCCATCGCTTCCAATTTCCGAGCCGAGCACCTGATTTTCTTGGTTTCCGATTTTTCATTCAAGATTTCCTAGCTTTGTTCCCGAACCAGCAGCGCCAGAACGATTCCAGGGAGAACCAGCAGCGCCCGAATAATTCCAGGGAGAGCCTAGTTTCGAACGAAAGGGCAGCACAAGAGCTACCGAACACTGAATCCCAGCTAGCTCATCTTGGCCTTTTTCCGTGACCCGCTGGCGATGTCAAGAGCGGGAGTAGCTAGAAAAAACGCATCAGCCAGACCGATTGCGCCCAAAAGCATCGATTACTGCGATTGAGGCTGGTCGAAAATCGTTGCGCTAAAAACGACAATAGGTCGAGGGGAAGACGGACGGTCAGAACTTGATGAGGCGCTACTAACGACACTCTCCCGCTAACCAAGGTTGAGGCTGCCCGAAAATTGCTGCCCTCACAAGAGACAATAGGTCGAGAGAAGGTGGACGGACAAAACTTGACGGACAGAACTTGACGGGCAAAACGTGACGGACAGAACTTGACGAACAGAACTGACGAACCAGGCACAATACTAAGAACACTCCCTCCCTTCATCGAAAAAGAACGAAAGCGGACGATGTCATCCCACGGGTGAGGGCGCCAGTGAGGAAATGGACGAACCAACTACGTGGAGCATGTTGGGAGAGCCTTTTCCAGCGCGGCGTACAAACATTTGTCAAAGTAGTGGTCGCTTGCAAAGCTCTATATTAACGGCCAGAGCACAATGGACGCAAAATTTATTATCCTATGTTTGTCGAATCCATGAGCGGGCAGTATGGGCCGTTCAACCTTTGCGTGGTCGGAAATGGCTGCCGTCGCACTGCGCCGCTGCCGCGCCTCCACTAACCTCGCACCAGAATATGCTTCGTCCGTCGACTATGCGAGGATTGGAAAATGCTAGAAAATGAAGCCAAAGCTCAATTTTATGGTTGCAGAAGCCCAGTGCCACTCCTTCAGATCTCGCGTCGAAAATGGCATCCCCCGGTGCTGATCGGCCCGCCGAGGGCGCTGAACAATGGTGCAGCCATCGACGAGCTCCATTCCACCGTTTTCGGGAAGACTGGTCGTATATTCGGGCATGGGCATTGGAACACAGTCAATGCAAGGCTCGAGTACGGGCAGCTGCTGCGCGGCAAGAAGCGCTACGAGCAGGCTGAGTCGCTGTACAGGACTTTCATCGACGAGATGGACCGGGATGGCGGGCCGGAGTCGGTGGCGGTGCTCTGCATCTTCAACGCGCTCGGTACGGTGTACGCAAAACGCCAGAAGCTGAAGGAGGCGGAGGCTATCCTCGTTCGCGCCGTGGCCGGCTTCCGCACACAGAGTGGTGATAGGGACGAGAGAACGCTGACCGCAGCATTCAACCTCGGTGGTGTGTACCAGGATCGCGAAAAGCTCTGCTGTGCGATCAGCATGTACCACGGGGCCGCGTACGTTTTTAAAGACGTGATGGGCATCTCTGACAAAACAACGATCGCGGCCTTTACGTCGCTCGCGGCATTGTGCTCTGCTGGCCGCGCCCTGCCGGAGGCGGAGGAGGCGTACAACCTCGCACTGCGGGGGCTGGAAGAGGCTGCAAGACAGAGTTCTATGGACGATCTCATCCTGAAACTTGACCTGGGCGTTTTATATCGTGATGTTGGAAGACTAGGGGCTGCAGAGAAGCTCACACGCGAGGTCTATCAAGGGCTCAAGGATGCTCGTTCCGGCCATGCGGCCGCCGCGCTCACCTGCCTCGGCACCGTGTACGCGCGCCAGGGACGAGCCGCGGAAGCGGAGACGAGTTTATCCGATGCTCTCAAAGATTTCGCTACATGCGAGACCGAGTACTCTGCGACGGCGTACGCAGCCTCTTTCAGCCTCGATAATCTTCTCCGCAGCCATCGCCGGCTGGCGGAGGCTGAAGCGATGTACCAGCGGGCCTGGAGCAGCGCACGGTCGGTCGGAGGGCTGCAACACGCCACATCTTGTACGGTGGCCGACGCTTTGAGCTCTTTGTATAAGGAATAGGACAAGTACGAGGAGGCCGAGGAGGTGTACAAGCCCTCACGCTAGGAGAGTTCCGTCTTGATCGGTGGACAAGTTTTGTCCTGAGAGTCAACCTCCACAAGATGACAGGGTACATAAGAAGCTAGTAGTCTCTTTCTCGGAATAATATGCATTACATGCCAAAAACTAGTACTTCCTTTTACATACTGTGCATACGGAAAGTGTGATTATGTCAATCCGTCGACCTTGGGCGAAATGGTTGCAACGCTATTGCTTCCAACCACTCTGTCGACTTGCACAGGCTGGACGCATCCCGGATTTATTGGGCAGTATCTTGTATGTATGGCCAGGACTGACGCTTCGTATATGTGCTCAGCCGCAGGAGTCTGGTGAGTCTCGTTCCCAGTAGATTTTGCGCACATCTCGACGTGGCCAAATCCGTAATGGTGTGGTATTATGGCGAAGCTGGACTGCGCAGCGTTGCTAGGTACGATTCAGACTCGTCGCCCGGCGCGTTTCAGCGTTAAGACGTGACAAAGCGGACCCGAGGACCATCTACGAGCGCCAGGGCACGCCGCGATCCCTGGCAGCAAAGTCGCTGGCTGGCTTGCGAAAGCCGCTCTCTCCTAGAATTCTGACCAAAAAAGCCATCCGGCGCCTAGCAAAGACGAAGTAGAAGAGGGAATGCGGCGTTGGCGGCAATTTAGCGCCCATGAAAGCTCATGATGTGTAGACTTCGGCGATCCCCTCGCAGGGCGCCGGCGGAACTACACCAACTGATAGCGACCAAAAGCGGTATAGGCGTCTTGAGGTACTCCAAAATCTCAAGGCCATAATGTGTTTGCACTTGTGCATATGAGAGCAGCAACAAGCCGCAGCAACAAGCTCACACCGTTACCATTTCCAATAAACGCCCCTCTAGCACCTCAGCTTTACCAAGACTTCTTTCAGTTTCCATCAACTTCAAAATTTGCGGCCCGTACAGCGGATGCTGAGCGAGACACGGCTGTGCGAAGCAAACACGAGTCGATGAGGTGCCAGGCTTGAAGAGACGGCCGCCTCAATCTCGGAACCGTGCAGGCGGTGCACTTGTAATGCAGTCACCCGTAGCAAACTCCGAGTACCTCCCGTCGGTGAAGACCGACCATGCAGCATCGCCCCCTTTTCAATCTCCTTTTAAAAACAAGTCCTGGCATGTCGGTGGCTGGCTCATGTGTCGAAGGCATCAACAAACTCACCGGGTGTTCCAGATTGCAAAGCAGAGCTCTGGAAATGGATACTTCAACAATCGCAGCCGTGGTCTTCGGTACCATTTCTCTTGCAATCGGACTCATCGGACTCTACCTCGCCTTCACACAACTACAAGTTTCGCTTCTTCAAATCTCCTTGCGTAGCATGGTAGATTCACCCGGAATCTGGCGGGTTGCTGGCAGATAAATACAACTAACCACAAATGTATAGATTATACGCCAACAAGTCGAGAGCGACGACCCTGGTGAAGGACAGCAGAGCCACGAGCTGGCAACAACGGCCGATTGAGGAAGGCTTCTGTGAGGAACTGTCAGCATGGGCCAGCTGTCACACCAACCAATACCGCAATCGAAGCCCGCTCTGCCAATTGCTAAAAATGAAGCTGCTCAATATATCAGCGGTACATGATCCTCATCGCTTGTCTACCGGTATGCCCACGCGCTCTGGGCTGACGCAACTCCTTTCTTGGGACATGATCGCAGCTTCTCTCGACCTGTACCAAAATACAGGCTCGCTAGCTTAGAGCGTGGAGAGCTATTAAGTGTGAGAGAAGCCGCTTCTGCCTTAATGCGCTGTCACCTTTTCGAACACGGCTGGAAGCTAGTACAATAGGAATTACGCAGACGGCAAGGTCCTGGGTGCGGAATAGGTTGATCGACAGTGCAGATTCGTTGGTTGATGTGTCTGGAGAAGTTGGGAATAGCATCGGGAAAGGACGACATGGAGTAGCCCACATAGAGCGTTATCATGTGAGCACTAATTCAACCATTTCAACTCAACGTCCATCAACTCAATTCGGGCTCAAGGTGGTTCATCTCCACGGGCGACATGCTGAGTAATCCGTCAACACAACTCAATCATGATACAACATTGATGGAATTGAATTGATAGCCACCCTGGCTCTGGATCCGCCGCACGCAGTTCTCCAGAGCGTCCATGCAGTCGAGTTTCAGAAAAGTACAGAACTGCATGGTGGCGCGTATCGTTTCTGCTTCCTGAAGCCACCACGCTGTATTGTCGTGGCCTTTCTTACAATCGAGATTGAAAAGGGAAGCAGATCTGCGGAGTGACACGTCTTCTTGCACGTTATGTGACTTCGTCGCACATAACTATCTGGCAGGCAGCAGTATTTCCAGGGGTATCTAGTGCGTGATCGCCAAGCTTTTCAACAACAGCAGGAGAATGTTTCCTAGTGAAGCATAAAAGCCGAAATCATACTTCATCATGTATTGCCTATTCTCCTAGTCCTTTTCGCAGAATTCAAGTCGATGCCGCAGTTTTGTGGAGTAATGTACCTGCAACGCTCCTCGAGAGCGACGGCCAGGAAATTCCATACTGAAACATTCATATATTTTTTCCCATGTGAGCGTTGGGTCGGCCCTCAGTTTCTTGAGAAGTCGATCCTCGCAGGGGGTAAAGCTGATCCGTGCGCGGCGCATTTTTTTCGATTGGCAACTCACTGCTAGCTTTCGCGATCGGGCATTCTTCGATCTGCAGCCTGGAAAGTTGTAAAATGAGGCAAGCTCGAGTCCGTCTCGTTTTTCAGAAGTTTTCAATCGGGTGATTTTCTCTTCGTCCGTCGAGGCCAGGTTTTCATAGCTTCCGTAATCCTCAGGGTTGCCGACCGGCCTCAGCTCGATGACAATTTGCTGGCGCGTAGGCGGTATTGAAATGCAAAGTGGTTGCTCTTCAAATTGAAGGCAATCTGTCTCAGCATATTGCGCCCGTTCCAATTCGGCTGTCGTTTCTAGAGGATCGATCGTCTCTTCGCTTTTCATTGAATCCGTGTTGAACCGAGTAGGAAGTAGATAATAGGGTGCTCTGGGATCGGTCAAATGCATCGTTACGTCGTCTTCGATGTAGTTCTGTCCCGGTGAGATAGCTTGCGATAGCGGCCTCCCTGTTCGATCCATTATCCGGCCATCTTCCGGGTATAACCAGGGTGAGGAATCAATCCACCCACGTCCACGAGTGCTTGTCGT